>NW_025335269.1:33488481-33517130 GCF_004798865.1 Varanus komodoensis
AAATACCGCTTAAATAAAAAGGTTTTCGCCTGGCGCCGAAAAGCAAATAACGACGGCGCCAGGCGGACCTCTCTGGGGAGCGTGTTCCATAAGTTGGGTGCCACCGCAGAGAAAGCCCTCCTCCGAGTAGCCACCCTCCTAATTTCCTTCCCGGAGGGTTCCCGGAGAAGGGCCTCTCCCGCTGATCTCAAGGGGCGGCTGGGCATATATGGACGTAAGCACTCCTTCAGGCTTATGAATCTCTGATTTGTTCAAGAGCTGCTTGTAGAAGGAAGGTTTTCAAAGATCCACTTCTTGAGAATCCCCTTAAAGTACTGGGTCATTGCAAACACGTTGGCATCAAAATGGCCTGGTTTCTTAGCGCTAATATACACCTTACTGTACCAGGCACAATTGTCATAATGGCAAATGACAATGAACAGAGGGGCTGTAGCGCAGTGGCAGAGTGGATGCCATGTCCACACAGAAGGTCCCAGGTTCAATTGCTGGCATCTCCAGTGTGGGGAAAACAGTGCAAGGCAGCTTCCCGTGTGCTAGATGGGTGCATCTCCCCATCATGCATTTTGTGTGTTTCAATCTGGGAAAACACGCAGCCATCAAGTGTAAAAGAGGCATTGTTGTTGTTGTTAGTAACATAGAAACATAGCAAGTCAGACGGGGTCTCCTGGGCCATCTAGTCTGACCTCCGGCACCAGCCGGCTCCGCTGTAGCGAAGTCATGTCCGACCCATCACGACCCCATAGACAAAAGAGGCATATATAGGGATAAATAACAGCAGCTCGACCATCATGGCTAGGAGGTGAAACAGGCATTCTCTGGGATTTTCTACACAAGGCACTTTTTCTACACCCACAGAAGTTTGCGGACCCTTTAGGCAATCTTGCCACCTTGCCAGCTGCTCTTCTGTGTTTTCCAGCCACTGTTGCAGCTTTTGACGAACAGGAATGGCACAGTGTTTTCCTGGATGACACCATTATTTGATATGGAAGCTGAGTGTTAAGTCTAAATTTTGCTCTAAATTACAACACCACCTTGTGTTGTGAAAATGAACATTTAGAAAGGCAGAGTACAGATGACACTTTGGTAAAGCCTCATGTAGAGAAGCCCTCTGTAGGCCAAAAGAGGGCTTGTCCAGCAGAGGAGGCAGGCAAGGCCCTCCATCATTGCAAAGAAAAAATGAGTTTGCTGAAAAAACATAGCTGTTCTTTTAATGCTGCCATTAAGCAAGAGAAGAAATGGCGGCAGTTTTCTCTCCATTTAAATGAAACACTACTCAGGGATTCATTTCTATACTACATTTATATCCTTTCCCCAATTAGTTCATATAGTACATTATACTAAAGGAAGGCAATCAATTCCGTTGTTAACATTTATTGCACTTTTTGGTAGTTTCCCAGGTTTTGTACAGTTCTCCCACTCCCCACCCCAACAAAGGCTTAGCTACTGACCAGAAATAAAATAAAAAATTCCAAGCATAAAATGGAGAGAGGACTCTTATAAACCGCCTTGGGTTCCTAGCAAGAGGAAAAAGTGGGGTATAAATGTAATGAAATAATACCAATGAAGAACTTTAAGCTAAAATATACTGACATTTGTGGGGTTGGGGGTGGGTTTTTGTTTTGTTTTTTGCCCCATCCCACTCGCCTTTGGATCCAACCACCTCTGAAATTTGGCTCTCAGGTTGAATGAGCTCTTCTGCTCTTGATACACATAGTTCCATCTTCTAATTAAATCCTTCTCATAAAAGGTGCTTCCAAGCAGAGTACACCTAGTGCTAATAGCCTGGTGGCATTGTGCCGCAATTCCATCTTTTGTTCAACAGTTTTTCTGAGATAAGGAAGAAGCCCAAAGAAGTAGAGGCAGGAGGAGGAGAGAGATGGGAGGCTTATGAGTGGGTAGCAACATCTCAGGGACTCCCACAAATTCGGTGAATGGAGCAAGGCCATGGCATCATGGAAGCCTCATCTGGAAGTGCCCCTTGGGTAGTTGGTTGGGTGGAAAGATGGCGACTGGTCCAGCACCAAAGCTTCAGGGGCTGAGTGAGGGTTTGAACTTAATCCTCTTAGTCTGCAGGGCAGCTACTGCCCGTGCTGCTTTTCTGCTTAAACCAAGCATGCACAGCATATGCCCCAGCAATCCCTGGGCAGCATGGCCCAGCCAGGTATTGTGGCTTGTCAGCTGCCCGACTGTCCCCTTGCTTTTGCAGTTCTAGGCATACAGCCAAAACAGGAGGTTTATTGATCCCCTGGTGGACCACCATAGTTGACTGATAGGCTGCAGTCAGCTGTGCATGTGTGTATGTGTGTGTGTGTGGAGGGGCAGTTAAAGTAAATGAAATGTGCAGAGTTTAAGTGAAGTGCACTATTGGTTTTTTAATATAAAGTTCAATGTAGCTAGCTAGGTTAGGTAGGAAATGGCCTGTTGGTAGGAAGCATACTTGTGTGCTGTCCTAATGGTCTAAAAATAGAATTATTTTTCATTAAAAACAGTGCCTGGTGCAGTGGATGTGCCTGACTTAGCTTATAGCCCCAAATGCTGACCCGACACAGTTAAAAGTGTAGTGCTTCTGACTTTGGAATGATCTTTATGCAATGGTTTTAAGTGTTCACTCTTACCTTGTTGAGTGAAATCCTGCCTTGCTTGGCCACACTGATCCCTGCAACCTAAAGTTTTAGGTCACCTTGCGCAAGTAGACCAGGCTTCCCCAACCTGATACCTTCCAAATGTTTGGCTGCAACGCTCATATTTCCAGCCAACTGTCAGTCTGGGAGTAGGGAGTGACCTAAATCCAAAGGGGCTTCCAGACAGGCATCCCAGCGCTACCAGCCAGAAGGGGATATGCAGATACTTCATCTTTTCTTCCTCAATGGAAGTTTTTTTTGTAAGAAAAAATGGAAGGCAACAAAGGGAAACCAGTATCTTCTGAAAGCTCCATAAAGCTCCATGAACAAGCAGCATAATAAAAGCTTCATCTGTGAGCACCCTTGGGTTGTCCCTGCTACCCCACAGTTGAGGAAATTGTGGGGTGAGGTTGGTTCCCATCCCCAGATATGACTGGCAGTGTCACAATAGGCAAGGCATCAGTTTGGCCTATCTTAAAGCAGCACCCACCAAACAGCAGAAATTCAATGCCAAGTGCAGGATTTGTGGATTTCATACCAGGAATTGTATGTGCAACAATCTTTTGCAAATACAATGCAGTAGAGGATGTACTTATGGATGCATGGTTCTCGATACACATCACTTTTCCTGGATCTTTGGGAAGCTAGCAACTGTGTAACGCATACCAGTCCTCCCAGTCCGTAACTGGGCAGGGACCAGCAAGGGCTGAAGCACATCCTTTGCTTCATCTCTCAAACATGGGGGAGGGGGCAGTGAGAAATGCTAAATCAGCAGAGCTGGACCTTGAAATCAGAGCCAGATGCTGATGGCCTAAGACTGCGACTCAGCTAAACTGAAATATTGCTCTCTTTCATTTTGCCACCTATTCCTTGGGTAATACGTCCAATTAAAATAAAATGAAATTGGGTATAAACTTGCCTGAATCTATGCTCCCAAATGAAGTTATTTTTTCACTAACAAACATTCTTTTCCCCATTTCCTCCAACCACCACTATTTTGCTATTTGAATTTGTATTGGAAAACCTGATTCTGCAAGAGTTTTCACAATAATGTTATTATGTAATATTTACACAGCAGGACTTAACTTAGAAATAGATGCGTAAACTGGATTCACTTTTACTCTGGGTAACAATCACGCTGTGCATATCTAGTATTTAATTTCATCAGTGCAAAGCCCCTAGTAAAAGGGGAACCGTTATGCCTAGTCCCACTTGGTGGCATCAGGCTGCAAATATGCTTCTGCTGACCTCGCAGAATAAAAACAAGCAGATTCATTTGACATGTAAAGCATAACTCCAAACATCAAGAGAACAAACGTACTGCCAATGCCAACATCCACCACCGCAAGGGGGTAAGTGCAATCCTTAGTTCCCAGGCTGAAAGTTCATATCCATATCCTTCATGGAGGTACCTTAGGTAAGCCATCCTTTTCACCTCTGCCTTTCTTTCCACATTTGCAATATTGGGGAGATAATGATGCTGGTCTACCTTGCAGGCAGAACTGGGCACTCAAGTTGCTGCTGCAAGGAGCTAGTAGGGACCTTTTGGGTAGTAGTGCCAGAAAAATAGAGTGGGATGCAGAAAAGACAAAGTGCTTTTATGGCAATGGTGAGCTAGGCCCCATGTATTAGATTTTTGAAAGAGGTGTATTTCACTTTAACACTTTCAGCCTAAATGTAATTTTTCTGCAGTAAATCTGTTAGATTTTGATGGTGTTAACTGTCAAGTAAGCATACTTAGTCTTGCAGCCTTACATTTAATTTCTCAGTTATAATTTATATGTGCAAAGTACCTCCCCTTTGAGTTACCACAGGGTTTGAGCTGCTTGCTGGGGGCTTGCATCTCTCAAACCCCCTCATGTGTTCCCTATTGCTCCTCAAAAAGAAATGGGGGCAGGGAAAGGAAGGAAGGAAGGGGAAAACTCTGACAGTGGGAAAAGGATTGTGATAATGACCAGGTAGTGGGACAGTGCAAGTCTTCTCTTCCACACTTACGGTGAGGTACAAACTTCTGTCTGAGAAAGAAAAAAGTAAAATGGAAAAAAGCACCTGGCAATTGGATATGTGGGGCCTGCACCAGGCCTGCACCCATTTCTCTAGCAGATTCAGCAAACAAAACAAAACCAAAAAAGCCTTGCCGGTTTCACCTCTCTTGCAGCTGTGGGAAGGGCAAAGGCAAAAGGGCAGGGCCAAAGTCCTAAGGGTGCCCGCAAGTCATTCTGCTAGTAATTAAGCCTTAGGAGAGGCATTTCTGTCTGGGAATAAATGCACAAAACTGGCTGGTCATTTGAGGAGTGAGGGTGGGCGCAAGGGCACCCCAGAAGGTCAGTTTAGGACCCCAGAAAGGCTGGCTGTGCCCTCCAGGCCTGAACTCCTACATGTCTGGCCTAAATAGATGTTGCCCTTGAAACACATGTTCAAAAAACACGGCAACCCACGCTCTGGCAATAATTACACCACCATGAACTTCAGGCAATATTCAAGAGAAGCATGTGGCAGTGGGGAGAGAGCGAGCGAGCATATTTTGATGTCACTTAAGGCTTGCTTGCTGCAGAAAAAGGGTCGAAGGCGAGGCATTGGCTTCCTTAGGCCTTGTTCTGGCAGACAGAGGAGGCTTGCTGAATCAGGCCTCTATAGGAAGGCCTGCTATCTCATGATCTTTATTAGGTTGCCTCAGATCAATAATGCTTTATGACTGTGCTCACTTGTGTGAGGAGAGCCGCTCTGCGGTGCTGTGAGGTCACTTTTCCAGTCTCTGTTAGTCATTTTCTATGCTGAAAGGGATCAAAGCAACTTTATAGATTGACACAGCCAGTCAACAATGGTCCCACGTCCTTTCTGGTTTAGATCTTAGGCAAAGCAAAACTAATTGTTTCAACCAGGCAAGCATGTGAGCTTCCTCTGAACTTCTTCCTCCCCCTATCTTTCTTTAATTTTTATTAAATGGAAACATTAATTATATGTTCGTATAAGGAACAATAAATAATGTGCACATTTTGGTCCATAATGTCCCTTCTTTTTCTAGAATGCAGGTGCACTGCAAAGATGTGTGTGTGTGTGCGCGCGCGCACACGCTTCTTGTATTACAAATGGAATGCATTATGCATGCATCCACTTGCCTTTCCAACATAACTTGCAGCCAACATAACTTGCTTCCCCCACCTCTAAGCACTGGGAAGTTTAGGGGGCCTTTTCTAAGGGTTGTTCTCTTTGAGGAAGGAGCTTTTAAGATGTGGTGGATAAATGCACTTAAAATTGTGTTATGCTACAGTCCACCAATGCAGTGCAATAAGGTATAAATCAGCTAACAGGATGCATGCAGAAGGCGCTGGGTTCAGTCCATAGCAGCCTCACTTTTTTTCTTTCAGAATAAACTGGCAGGTGATGGAAAAGACCCTCTGACTGAGACCTGGAAAACCATCGCCAGCCATGGTGGACACTATTTGCTTATATGCTGCAACATTCTGACCGGCCTTAGACAGCTTCCAGTGTTCCCCCTAAATCCCTGGGGAGACAGGATGGACCATGTGTTGATTGCTCCACTATGAAACCAAACTCCTTCAAAATATTACCAACATGTGAAAAGCTCTGTGTTAGAAACGTTGAGTACTTGCAGTGCATCTCTTCCCTGTCAGGAAGTATTCAAAAATCTTTTCCTCAACAATAGTCTGAAATGGTGCAGTTCATTTTATCATCTGAGGACTCTATCGCCTCTGGGTGCTTCCAGATGAGGCTTTTAATGTGCAATCCATACCTCCTTTATGCATTTTTACAGAGGTTCCTGATGTGTCAGCATCCAAGTTGAATCCTCTTGTGTTTTCCCACTGCTTCTCCCATCTTTTTTTAATTACCCAGAAAACCTGATAAGGATGGAAAATGCAGAATAGCAGAGCAATCTCTTTGCAGGTGCAGATAGGAAAATGTACAACTGAGAGACGAAGGGAGTTGTCGTCCCTGGATAAGCCGGGGACAACTGGGAATTCTCTTTTTCTAGTGCTTGGTTGTGCATCTCTAGTTTCAGAGGGAGAATCAAGCCAGCAAGTCCCCACTCTTCCCCAGCTGAGACTGACTAAATCAAATTGTGGGACTTGTCAGAATTTGACTAGAGTAGAGACTGGACAGTCTCAGGTAAAATCCATGGAATTTGCAGCTGGTTTGTAATCCAGTTTAGTCAGAAGTAACTTAATCCTGCACCCCCTTAGTCCTATGCTGCAGATACCCTTTCTAAAAACAACATTCTGCAATTGTGCTGCTTCACAATTATAAACACACATAAAAAACAGGGAACTAAAATGGCACCAAGAAGCACCCATTTCAAAATGTCGGGAAATAGGTTCCTCACAAACAATGAGAGGTGGAAAAACACTGCCCGTTTCCACCATGTGAACCAAACATAGTGAGATACACAAGGAAACAAAAAGTACATCACAATATAAAGTTTGGTCCTATGTTAACAGTTGAAGTAAGTTACTACTCTCTGTTCCATACTTTTTATAGCATCTAATCATAGGTTGTTTCTGCACTTGTTTTTTTTTTATATGCCATGGACAGTCCGGGGGCTCAATGAAGGACTCCTGAGGATCCAAACAATGGGCTGGTTCACACGACACAAGGGCAGATAATAAGGCACAGCAACTGGTGGACACTGGTCTTGCACTGACCCAACTTACCCAGTTACCTGTGCCAGACATGGGTTTTCCTGACATCCTGTCCTGGCTAAGATGACTCCTTGGGGCAGTGTACAAATCATCTAGAACCCTGTTGTTAAACTGTGGAGTGACATGAGAAGGTGAGAGACTTGAATTGGCAGCCTGGCACCCACAGTTGCCGCAGCCCAAGTGTTGCAGGGATTTGGCAAACCTTATCGGCATTTCTCCCATCGCTATCCGCACTCCAGGTAGTTATCCTTCTATACTAACTGTGCCACGTTGCTTTCAGTTGTGAACTGGCAACCTAAATACGGCTGTGTGTTCTCACCTGGTCTGGCAGTGCATATTGTGACTTGTATGACGACGACGACGACGTGTGCATCCCAGCCTGTTTCCATTTCATGGCCAAAATGCCATCACTACCTGCTTTCTGAATCTGAAAGTGTAGCAAACCCTACTACTCATTCAATGAAAAGGAAACAAACAAAAATGGTGAAATTATCAAGTGGATGATCACTTACACCCACCTTGTAAACCTCACAACTATAGAGGGACTGCAGGTATGGAAAGGCAAAATGCCCGGTAACTTCACACTACTGTTGATATGCAGTGCGTGACCTGGTGCATTCACACTGATCGGAGGGTTCCTCCTGCTTCCTTCCCAATTCCAGTCTCTCACTACATTTTCAAATCTTAAAAAAAATGAGGTGCAATTGGCAAACCGCTTATAAGACACGCCTCATGATCTGACTCGGAAAGGGGTGAGGAGAGTCCCCCACTCAACAAGGGGAGAATGACTGTTCTCCTCCCCGGAGCAGCTGCTGTGGAGGCAGGAGGTGCCGTTTTCCAGGGAAAAGCATGGGGAGCAGCAGCCAGGGTTGCCTGAAGTGGTGAGGTTTCCTCAGCAGAGCTACCCTTTCTGAAGACAGCAGTCCATTGTGTGCAGAGGCCAAACAGGCAATTACCACTGCATCAGGCTAGTACTTGCATTGCATTAGCAAAACAAAACAAAAGACTCAGGCAGTGTGTTTGTGTGTATGTTAGTTTAAAAGAGAGAGAGAAGAGATTTGAAACCCCCATTACTGTGCAGCCATGTGATGGAGATAGATAGGTATGGAATTCCTGAGAGATGTTTTAACCTGGTATAGCTTTCCTACTAGGAGCTAAATACAAAATAAATGCATAATGAAATGCGAAGTAGTCTGTCTGGGCATGTGCAGAATGCTCTTCACTCATCAGCCAGAACCTACAGAGAACTGCAGCAACAGAGCTGGGCAAAGGAGCAGACTCTCCAGATTGAAACTTGGTTTTTAGGGAGGCTTTGAGAGCGAGTGAGCGAGCGATCTGGGGCTTGTCACAGACCTGGCTGAGCCTGCCAAGCCAGACATGCTTATTGGCTGTAGGCACCATTGAACACAGTGGGGATTAGTTCTAAGCAAAATAGCATAGGAGATGGCACTGTAAATTGCCTTGCACTATGTGTGGCCTATCCTTCAGCCAGCCCTTCCTGCTCCTGCATTAAGGCAGCCCACTGATGCAAAAGGTGGCTCTTTAAAGACAATTCGCCCCATCATTCTCATAAGAAGCCATTCACAGCAACAAATCACCCTTGGCCCCGTTTCAGGAGGAGACTGCGAAGGAAAAGCACTTGGGAGTATAACGATCGGAGGATCTGTCAGTCGGAGTGTTATTTTTGCTTTATGGAGATAATCTGAAAACTAAACATGCTGAATTTAGGTTAGTGAAAATTTCTGTCTCTCTCATATATATATATATGAAGAAAACATCTGGCTAATTAGAAGCAAAGCAACTTGTATCAGCATGATAATGTTTTCTGATTGGTAGGACTGAGCACTTTGAAAAGCAGTGCTTGAACAGTGACTGTTAGCTTTCGTAATTAGGACATGCTATTTGCATAAGTACTCCAATAGCCACATCCAACTATTTCCTCTCCTCCACCCCCACCAGTGCATTTCATGAAGAATGTGTACCATATGCATTTGTTTAGCAACACACGGAATAAACAGGAGATCTTGTTATTTAGGAAGAATATGAAAACTGACCACCTTATACTGAGAAAAGGAGAAGGGGTGGAGCTGGACATGAAAAGCAGTGGTTTCGGGAGGGATGGGCAGACATCATGCATGCAGGATCTACCAGAACATCCTTACTCTTGAGTTGGTAGATCTTGTTTTTGCTAGAGCAATGAGTACCGCTGGTTGGAAATAGGGAACCGTGAGGAATCCGAAATGGAGGTGCAAATCAGACAGATTTTCTCAACTCAGCCACACGGATCTGTGTCTTCAACTCTGTGCTCAATCTGAGGTGAGTCAAGCCAGCCCTTGGCCCTCTGTTTTCAAAACAGGGTGTGCTTTGTGTAATGAAAAATCCAGGGAAACGCAGGGCTCCATTCTGCATTTTCCGCACTATGTGGACGTTTGCACAGTCTGCAGATCAGAGCTCAAACTTTGCACAAATCTGAAATTAAATGTCTACAGATTCAAGCTGGCTAAGCTGGAGTGTGTGCATACGTAGGAAGAGGATACTTCCATTCTTCTCATGTTAAATCCTATAGTAAGAACATTAATGACTTGACGCTCAATTTACACAAGTCCTGCAAATAGCCCTAGAGAGAAGTACTTCACAGTTCCAAACTGTGCAAATTTGGAGGCAATTTTGTGGAAGTTCCCCACCACACACACACACACACACACACACACACACACACACACACACACACACATTCAGCCAGCTTTTGGCCATAAAATAAGAAAGATGTTAAAAAACTGTTAAGCACAAAAGGGGGAAGTTTTCCAGTGTCACATATCTCTACCAAAAGCTTGGTGCAAAAGGCATATATTAAGAATTGGAAGAATTCAAAGACATGGAAGTGAATGGAGCACACAGTCCTTCCAATAACACTCTATTCCTGGTAACCCCAACATTTTAGCAGAGCTTAAACTGGTAATTTGGGGACTTCGGTGCTGTTATTGCTAAACATCTGGGGGTCCGGAATCTTTGCCGATCTCCTTCAGATTATCAGAGACCTACCAGAAGATCCCGCTCTACCTTCTACCCATCCCTGGTTTACAGTATTTTAATGTAATCCTCTGTGTCAAGGGCTAGAAGTTCTCTTGTAATTGAGTTGAATTTTGCATTCAGTCTGGATGCAATCTGGTGAATGTTATAGGAGATTGGACTCCTTAGTTACTAGCTCAAATTATGCCTACATACATGATTATAGTGTGTAAAAGCTGGCTTGCCCAGTAAAAATCTGGGGTGTGTATCTGGGAAGCACTGTAGAGCTTTTAAGGATCTGACTAGGGAAAGATGGTGTCACAAAGCAGCAATGCCCCATTCAGTGAGTGGAAAATAGCAAAATAGTGTGCCCACAGATTTTTTGCTCTTCCTTCCCTATGGACTTTTTGGCTGCCATGATAACACTCTTTATTTCTCTAGCTGTTTTTGCCAAACCAGCCTCAGTGCCCCCCTTCTCAAGTCTCAGGTACCTACCTTAGATAAAACAACCAGGGGTGGAAGCAGGAGAAGCCCTCCAGATAGGGACACACCCTAGCTGGACTATTTAATTCAGGTCCTTTATCCAAGCAATATATTACTGTCATTGGTCCAGCTCTCTCAACCATTCATCCAGTTGCAGCAGTCTTCAGTTCTGGGTCTTCAATGAATACTTATTAAGTATTGTAATGTTCCCCATTGCGATATGTGAAGCTACAACTGATGAGACTGTGTTCTCCTTTATGGTTTAAAAGAACAGGATCCCTGTTCTTGGCTGCATGAACAGTTGTGAGACTTTTTTCTTTAACCAGCCTTTTTTCATTCACTTAACTGGTTCTCCCTCCCAACACACACACACACACACACACACACACACACACACACACACACACACAGCACGGGAGAGTGAGAGTGCTAGGCAATGGGCAGTTCTCAACTGGAATGCATTTATACGATTTAACAGATATAAATGAGCATTGACTGGAATTTGCCTACTGGAAAAAGAGCAACCCAACCCTATTTTAAGGAGGAGAAAGTTATTTGCTTTCAAATCTTTTTCACAAATGCAAGAATAGTAAATAGTGATGTTTTACGTCCACTGTTCTTTTCTTGTCACTATTACTAAGCTGGCAACAATACAAGGAACCAGTGGCATGACTGCAATGTTAGAGGCTGTTCACTCTGAGCCAGCAGCATAGCATTGCTTTTCTTTTTTTAAAGGCCTGCTGCTGCATGATGGCAACAATTCAACAGGGCAGCTCCCTCCAGGATCAAGGTACATGGCTCCAAAAGCTTCACCTGTTGAATTGCCATAAACAAACTGTTACCTCATAAACAGATTGCAATTTAATCCAGATGAAGAGGCATGCTTGGCAATACTTCTCAGAGATAACCAAGAGGAAGCTTAATTGCTCTTCTGACAGGAGTGAATTTGAAAAATGTGGGCTTGCTACCAAGAAATCTCTATGAACTGCATTGTGCCCATGTGGCCCAAGCCCTGTACTATGACTCAAGATATGTGTTGATAGGACAGCTTTGACCATGGGCTTGCTGTCATATCAAGGACAGTTAGTCACTATCTGTTCAAAAGTCAAGACTATCTTCTGGTCTTGATGGAATGCTAAGAAAACTGTACACTCATTAATGACCTGAAGCCAACTGCCAGGGGATTGGCTCGTTAGCTCAAATCGATATGGGAAATTCACCTCTGGCACTTTTTGCCCCCTCAGGTTGCCAGATCACACATTGAAGCAGAAGCCACAATGAGCAGATTTCCAGTGTTTGGACTTAACAACCCTTTAATTCATTCCATCCCTTGTCTATCAATTTCCTCCTTTCCCTCACAGAAGTTGGGCTGCAAATTGATTTAGGTACCCAGAGCAACTGAACATTCCAAGCCATCAGAACAGCTTGGCCAGCCCGTGATTGCCACAAGTGCTATCACCAATACTTGGGAAGTGCTAACAGAAGTCAAGTTAAGGCATGTCTTCATTGAAGTTTTTGGCATCCGTATGCTTCTTTCTTTGCCTGCTTGCATCTGTTTTTTTAAAGTCTTAATTTATTTTAAGAATCCAGGACAAGATCAATGCATGTTTAGCTTCATCCATGTGATTTCTGAAAGTTTATTGCAATAGTCAGAAAAAGCACTTAATAGTATTTCTCTTCTAGGACTTGGCCATTTCAGGTAGGAGTCCCAGTAGAAATGCTCTGCAAGTGCAAAGGGTTCTAGCCTGCTGTGTTTTTGGTGTACTAGCTTGCTATTTGATTCATGGATAATTCAATGATAACAATTTCCTCCCTCCACTAAAATGGGTTTAAATTTGACAGAAGAGAATATGAACCTGAACACCCAGGCATTGCCTACCTCTGGGTTAAAACTGCAAGAGCAGTGGTAGAAAAAACTGGGAATGTTGAATATACCCAGCCCTGTCCTTATTTTTAAAGCTCTGCTCACATAAAGATGTCAGCTAATTCAGGTATGTCTCTATGCTTTATTTGTGGTTCACAGGACACTAATTTAATTGTATGTTAATGTAGATACAGATTTTCTTAGTCTAGACAGCCATTAAAATCTCATCTGATAGTAGCAGGAAGATTCCTGTAAATTTCAAATCTTATTAGTTGTCCCCTAAATCTTTGTAAATCCATTAGCCTTTTGAAAAAGAACAAAAAATCAACTTGCCTTTAGTGGGTACCATGCTAATGTTGCTCTCCTTTCTAAACAGAGAGGGATGGTTCACCAGAGTGAGTCCCAGTAGATACCTAAGCTGTGTTTATCTTTTTACATTTACTTTCTGCACACAGAGTGGAAAGGTATTTATATTAATTCCAACAAAAGCTACTTCTCTTTTGCCTCTGACTCTTTGTGGTTTGAACGGCTGCCTGACAGGCAAAAAGTCAATCGGTGAAGCTTTCCATGCATGGGCATGCAGTGAGGGGGCTGCTGCACCAGTGTGATCTAGGCCTGCTATATAGTGATAAGAGACCAACCTCACCAACCCTAAGTATTTTTTGAAAACTGCACTAACATTAGTGGCTGTCAGTGGCCAGCCACAAACTATGTTGCGGCACTGCTTTTGCATACATTAGGGCTCTTTTGAGCTAAAAAGGCCCAGATGCCTACTGAGTCATTTCCATGAAAGAGCAGCTGGGCTTCATAACTAATAACAGGAACCCTATGCATGCATGTGAGATGTGGGGAAGGAATGTCTTGAGAGTAGAGGGAGGCAGGCGTTGCTTTCTCCCTGCAATGTTGCTCATTGTGATCAGCAGATGCATTGAGATCTAGAGCAGCACATCGGTGCAGTCCATGCCTCCTCACTCTGTGACTAAGGCTGCACATTCTAATATCTGAACCAGAAGCCCAGCTGAAAATGAGCGAGATAAACACTCTCTCCCAAAACGGTCTTGAGATGGTTGGTTACCTTGCCCAAGAAAATGATGCTGGCAAACAGTTCATCGTAGTTAACATCTCTGCTTAAGTTAGGCTTGGTTAGGAGTAGCCTAATTACTAATTTCTTTAATAGGCCTGTACCAACCCCTCTCTCAAGGAGGAATCAATTAGCCCTCAGTGGTGGGATCACTGTAACAGTTCCCCATCTCACAGAGGAGAAAGGCTACTGCAAGTCTAAAAGTCAATAGGAAGTGGTTCATTTATGACAAATAGTAGGCATTAATTCCCCCACCCCACCTCCCTTTCAGATCACTGCCATTTTGTTAAGCCAAGAAAACTGAGTCAGTGCGCCAATCACATGTTGGGACAGCACCATAGTGGGCTGTCAGGGTAGCCATGAAGTCCTAAACCACCTTGAATCCAGCAGTTGAGACCCACACAACCAATCCTGTGGGGGATCCCCATCTCCAAATCTCAATTCACCTCCCCCTCAATTCAGGCAAAGATATTGTCAAAAATACAAGATAAAAACAACACCAAATTAGACCAAGAGTCCATCCAGTCCAGCATTCTGCTCACACAGTTGCCAACCAACACTCACTGAAACCCACAAACGGGACGTGAGTGCAACAGGATGGCTTGGAGTGGGATGGGCGGTGTACCAGCAGAATCTCTACTTACTACCCCAACACAATTCAAACTGGCACTTGCCTCAGGAAACATTGATAGGAAAACATCTAGGCTCGGAAGCAGTGGTGCCAGATGCTTCAGGGTCACTGAGGAGCAGGTGAGGTTGCGCCTTTTGTGTCCTCCCAATCCCAGCGACCAAGGCAGATATGGAGGCCACACTATATGGACAGCCTGTGAGTTCTGCCCTCCTGCCCCATCTCTACCCAGCAACCACCTGGAACATCAGCTGGATAGCGATTGCACCTTGTGAATGCCACATCATTATTCCAAACTGATCCCAAAGCACCCAGCTCTGCTATAAAAGATGGAGTTATGTGGAGTCTGAATCAGGAACAGAAGTTTCAGCAGAGAATACACTGTTTAGGTCCATGCAGTGAAAATTTTTACCTGCCTTGAACTATGTGGTTTTAAAATAGCATCACTACTGGTTGCGGGAAAAGCTATGCTCAGGGCCATTTTCTTTCTTTCTTGATTTTAGAAAGGAGTGAAGGGGAGAGACAGACATATTATTCCACAAGATCAGCAAGATGCCCAGAACTTTGAGCTCAATGACTGTTCAAAACAAAAATGACTGTTCAAAACAATGACTGTTCAAATCAGACCCGATTCTAACACTTGGCAATCAAGAATGTACCTTTGAGAGGGCTGATAAGCTACTGTTTCTGTTTGAAATATTCTTCTCAGAGAGCTTATTCTACCTGTTTCAAGATTTGTCGTCCCAAGCCTCCAGCTGTGCTATTACAATTCCCTCTCTCTCTCTCTCTCTCTCTCTCTCTCTCTCTCTCTCTCTCTCTCTCTCTCTCTCTCTCTCTCTCTCTCTCACACACACACACACACACACACACACACACACACACACACACACACAGAGCGAAAGCGTGCTTTATCACAACACCTACTGTTCTTGTGAATTTACCTGGGCATAAGACCCATTGAACTTAATAGGACTTGCCCCTAAGTTGACATGTATAGGGTTGCAATGTTAATAACTCAGCAAAATCATTCAGTTTAGCAAAAGTTTTAAAATATCCTGGCTATGTTCCCGAAGTATATGTACACAGGAGATACCACTGAATGGTAAGACAAAAATCAAGAGAATATTATCAACCAGATCTTTGTGTGTGTATAAGCATCAGTGTAGGTGATGAATCACCGTGGAATATAAAACTATTTTGCATTTTAATGCATACAGCCCTCTTCACAAAGTGGCCATTTGTGCATGCACATAAGTGTGTGAGCTATGAACAGAAAACTGTTAAGTTCCACCAGACCAGACGTCTGCATTCTAGAAGGCTTGTTGCAGCTAATAAATTGGGCTAAAACCTTTTTTTTTAATTTTATGAATTCTGCTGTAAAAGCAAATCTTCTCCTTTCTAGACTTAGCATAATTGCAAGACACTGCTCCTGGTGCCAAAAAATGTTAACTGTAAGTTGCAAATGTGGACGCACTTAAGTAGAACCAGATGTTTGTGTGGAACGAAAGACTCAAGGCAATTGGTTTACCTTCGGCTGAAGAGTTAAATTGCAGGGCAACGTTTAAGCAGTAAGGAGTAAATTACATACAAAACACATTACATCCTGCCTCTAAACACAGTACATACACACAGCATCATGGAAATTGCAGAGGCTTATAGATCTTCCATATAAATGCATATAGGATCACAGCCCTCACTGAAAGGTAGCACTGTGCTCAATGTCATGTTCATGAAACTATAAAGGAATCAATTTCATCACTCAGGGCCAAAGAATATTCATGAATGCCTGTTAATATGCAGCCAGATATTTTTTATCCTGTGAGGAGACTGGTGGTAACAAGATAAACTACAACAGGATAGCGCAACACAGAATAGGCACAGTCAGAGCAAGCAATTGCAGCACAATACAGTGCATTGTGGATATAGGTCTCTGTTATTTCAATGGGACTTCAATGGGACTGCAGCCTAGATTCCAACAGTAGGCATGATCCAGCAAAAGGTAAGTGCATTTACATCTTTTTGATTTCAGCTGGAGATCTGAGCACCTTCTGCTGTCAAAATGACTGAACCAGAAATAAACTTAGCAGTGCTGCCCTGTGTCCTTTCTTAGAAAATGGGCCAGAACAAGCATATCCACTTGGAGTTGAAGATAGCGTACGAATATATGACTGACTGACTGAATGAATGAATGAATGAATGATCCTTGCCACTGTATAATATTGCCACACATTATGTCTCATGGGCAGTGGTCCCTCGCCCAGCCACTGCATGATCATTAGGACAAGGTTGTACTGGCATCCTCATCCCTCTGAGTATCCCAACAGTTTCCACAAAGAAAGCCAGCAGCCGGTACTGGACGACCACCAAGAAGTCCCTGATCAGGTCTGGGTTGTAGGTGGCAGGTGTCTGCAGCTGACGCAAGTGCAGGGGTGATGACGGTTGGTGGAGGCTTGGTGAGATGTAGCAAGGCCAGAGGTTAAGGCAAAAATCAGGGACAAGTGAACCTGGCACGCCCTGGCAAGCCCAAAGGTAAAGCAGAGTCAGGAGCGGGCAAAGGTGAGGAACTGGCATGGGATGGCAGCTCCAGAAACAAAGGAAGAGGCAGGAGCAGTTAGGGGGCAGATACCCAGCAAGAGCATGGCCAGAGGCAAAGACGGGTAAGTAACTGGCAAGGCAAGGACAGACCAGAGACAAGCGCAGAGTCGGGAGCAGGCAAGAGTCAAGACGCAGCTCAAACCCCCAGAGCAGCTACCATGAAAGCCCTTGTTACTGTGGCCAAGCTGAGCAATGCAAGTAAGATTTTTATGGCACCTTCCAGAACTTCCAGCTGCACCGCATGATTGCACAGGCTCTACTGCTTGGAAGGACCTACAAGTCCAATCCTGGTCCTGCAGTTTCCTGCAGGGTGAATCAGCTGCTCTTCACCATCATGTCAGCAGCGGTGCAGTGGCAAGGCTTTAGATCCTTGCATCCTCCAAGACGCCTAGAGTGGAGGCACCTGGCAGGCCTGCTGGAACTTCCTGGGCAGGCCATTAATTCCAAGAGCCAGAGCGTGGTGGGCTGCCACCAACATGATCACCACCAAAGGGGCAATGCCAGAGAGGGGTCTCCCTTTGGGGGCTGTTGCTTCAGCAGAGAACAAAGAGCCCAATGTAACTGGAAGAAGCCAGTTTCTTGTGTGAATGGTGTCTCTCCAAAATCTAATATCAAGAGCTGGGTATTATGGAATTCAGTTGAATTACTGTGCTGTTCAACTAGCTTAATTTCAGAGCATTGTGTTTTTTCCCTAGTGGAAGCTCAGTAAGATGTCTCTGGCTGCGGGATAGGATAAGAGAAGGTAGTGAAAACATCACCATTATCGTCATTATAGGCAGAGATGACCATAGCAGTACAAGACTGAAACAGAAGCAAGAGGAAGGTGAGTTAGACATTTAGATGCTACCTTCCTTCCAAGTCTGCCCTCTAGCCTTGATAACACAAGCGGCTATCCTGAAAGTCCCTTGACTTAGAAGGTGCTGCTGCTTATGATGCCAGGGTGGAGTGTCCATCATCACTGACAGTCAAAGATGAACAGGCTGATCTTCTGTGTGTAACTGAGGCCTGGCTAGATGAGGAAATGTATCTGATAACCTGTCTTAGAGCTCTCAAATGGAATTTCATGTGCAGCACCAATAAAGCCTTGAATGGGGAGTAGCTTTGGCAAAGATTCTCTCCTATGGTGAACTACCCAGTCCATGGTCTACCAGTTTTTGGTGTTGCTGTATCATACAACCCACGACGAAGTCTCCCTTCCTTGGCTTTCTGAGATGGGCTTGTCTGGTGCTGAGAACACAAAGGCTCTTGGTCTTGGGAGAGCCCACCAAGGCCACTTCATTTGGTCCACCTCAGGAACTCCAGGCTGCCTTGACAATAGGCCCCTTTCAAGTTATACCAGGCTCAACATACATGCTGGGTCTCACTTTGTGTCTGATCTTGTGTTTTTGACTAGAGGATGATGATCTGTGGTGAGAACCAGCAATGGCTCTTGGTGATGGGCAGAGCGTTACTTATTAGATTTGATTTTTGGCCTTGTTGTAACCTTTGTGCAGGTGGAAGGCCTAGTTCAATGGTTCAGACGGTTTTCTGAAGTTTAGAAGGGGATTATTAGTTTAGAAGGGGATGAATCTGACCGAACACACTTGAGAGCCCACTATCGGGCCTATGCTGTGGCGGTGAAGGCGGCGAAAAAGAAGTTTTTTTCCGCTTCCATTGCCTCCTCACAATGCCGTCCGGCGGAGCTTTTTCGAGTGGTAGAAGGCCTGGTTCGCCCGGGTCCTAAGGAAGATCCGATGCCACCCTCAAAGGCCCACTGTGACGACTTTGCCAGGCATTTCAGGGAGAAAATCGCTCAGATTCATCATGAGCTGGACTCCACTAATGAATCAGAGGTCTCTGGGGAGACGCCAATGCTTCCGTCTGGTCCAAAATTGTTGGAGGAATTTCAATTATTGCAGCCCGATGATGTGGACAAGGTATTTGGACGAGTACGCCCCACCACTTGCCTGTTGGATCCTTGCCCGTCTTGGTTAATAAATAACTCCAAGCACGGGATTGGGACCTGGATCTTGGAAGTGGTTAACGCTTCTCTGAGGGAGGGTCGAGTGCCTGCCCCTTTAAAGGAGGCGGTAATACGACCGGTCCTGAAGAAAGCGTCACTGGATCCAGAGATGGCCACTAACTATAGACCTGTGGCCAACATCCCGTTTCTGGGCAAGGTGTTGGAGCGAGTGGTGGCGGGACAACTCCAAGCACTCTTGGATGAAACTGATTATCTGGATCCTTTTCAGTCCGGCTTCAGACCCGGGTACAGTACTGAATCTGCCTTGGTCGCCCTGTACGATGACCTGTGCAGGGAGAAGGACAGGGGGAGTGCATCCCTGTTGGTTCTTCTGGACCTCTTGGCGGCTTTCGATACCATCGACCATGGTATCCTTCTGGATAGGCTAGCGGGATTGGGGGTCGGAGGCACTGCTTTGCAATGGTTCCGCTCCTATCTCAACGGTCAATTCCAGAAGGTAGTGCTGGGAGACCATGTCTCTGCGTCATGGCAGCTATGCCATGGAGTACCACAGGGCTCCATTCTATCCTCTCTGCTATTTAACATCTATATGAAACCGCTGAGAGAGGTCATCAGGAGGTGTGGGCTGCGGAATCATCAATACGCTGATGATACCCAGCTCTACCTCTCGTTTTCCACTAATCCAGGTGAGGCAGTGGCTGTGCTGAACCGGTGCTTGGCCGAGGTAATGGAATGGATGAGGGCCAATAAACTGAAACTCAACTCAGACAAGACGGAGGTCCTGTTGGTTGGCGGATCGGGCTTCGGAGAGGGTGGATTTGACCTGGTCCTGAATGGTGCAACACTCCCTCTTAGGGATAAGGTCTGCAGCTTAGGAGTACTCCTCGACCCGGAGCTTTCTTTGGAAGCTCAGGTGACAGCGGTGGCGAGGAGTGCCTTCCTTCAGCTTTGGCTGATTAATCAGCTGCGCCCCTACCTGGAGTTCGACTGCCTGGTGACGGTGACACACGCGCTGGTGACTTCCCGCCTAGACTTCTGTAACGCGCTTTACGTGGGGCTTCCCCTGAAGACGGTCCGAACACTTCAATTGGTGCAAAATAGAGCTGCCAGGTTGCTGACGGGGACGGGGCGTTATGCTCACATGACTCCAGTCCTCCGTCAACTTCACTGGCTGCCCATTGAAGCCCGGGCCCAATTCAAGGTGTTGATTATGACCTATAAAGCCCTAAACGGCTTGGGTCCTGGCTACCTGAACGAGTGCTTACGTCCGTATATGCCTGACCGCCCTTTGAGATCTGCGGGAGAGTCCCTTCTCCGGGAACCCTCCATGAAAGAAATTAAGAGAGTAAGTACTCGGAGGAGGGCTTTCTCTGCGGTGGCGCCCAACCTATGGAATTCACTCCCCAAAGAGGTCCGCCTGGCACCGTCGTTACTGGTTTTTCGGCGCCAGGTAAAGACCTTTTTATTTAAACATCATTTTAATTGTTAAAATATATGATCTGGCCAGGGCAACTTCTTCCTTCTCTTTTCTCCTCCTATATTATTTATTTACTTATTTTATACTGATAATTTTAATTTTATATTATTATGTTTGTAACTCAATGTATTTTTTGTATTTTTGTATTTAACGGTAATTTATTATGTTCTATTGTATTTCAATGTATTTTATTGTGTTGTAAGCCGCCCCGAGGCTTCGGCAAGGGGCGGCTTAGAAATGTAATAATAATAATAATAATAATAATAATAATAATAATAATAATAATAATTCTATATCCTTAGCCAACAGTCCTGTTGAGGCTCAAGTTTCTGCATGGAACAGGGAGATTACTTAGGCCTTAGAGATAATTGCTCCCTAGTATGTTCAACTGAATCAGAGAATCTGATTCTTATCTGCTACTTGGTATTTTAAGGGATTGAAGGTGATAAAATGGTTAACTACTAGCGTAGAAACGCAAGGAAACTCTCTGTGATCATGAATGCACCCAGCTAAGAGCCAATCTTCAGGCCTATCCTGTGGTGGTGATGGCAAAAAAATCCCACTTTACTTACTCTACCATCAGTCCATGGTCTTTCTCAATGATCAGTAGCAAAAGCTAGTACTGAGTAATTTCTGTTCTATCCCATGGCCTCTGGCTTGTGGCGGGTCACAGGGCTCAATTTCATCTCCACTATTCTTCAACATCTCTATGGAGCATCTGGAAAAAGACATCTGGGTTTGGGTTTTGTTGTCACCAATGCATACAAGACATACAGCTCTACTCTAAGTTTGAAGGAGGAGGTGCAACTCTTGATCCAGATAGAGCACCAGCCTAAATGAGGGAAAACAAGCTGAAATTAAGTCTAGAAAAGATGGAGCTTTTGTGAAGTGAGAAGTCAGCATAACTTGAAGGACCAAGCTGGCAGCTTGGGAGTGGTCCTAGATTTATTGACTAGTGAGCCACAGATATTTTCTGCAGCTTGGAGAGGTTTTCACAAGGTCTTCATTATCCTCTGATTGTGATCCTAACTGGAATGGATGGACCTGACCTCGGTTATCCATATACTACTGATTACTTCCATACTGAACTGTTGCAATGCTCTTCATACGGAACTGCACCTGAAGAGAGCTCAGGCACTTCAATTGGTACAAAATATAGTTACCCAGATGCTGGTAGAGCGCCCGAGAGTCAGAAACTCGTTTTGTACCAATTTCCCTGGCTGTAAGTTCACTTCCAATTCAAAGTATCTGCACTTTTAAAGCCCTAAATGGTTTGGGACCAGGTGGTTTGAAGAGAAAGGAAGAGAGGACAGGAAAAAAAGGAGGAAAATAATAAGGTGTTGGATGCTCAGGAGGCAGCCCACCCTCACTATGTCCTCAGGCCTTTAGTTTAATAATAATGGGGAAAAATAGCAAAGGGCTCCCAGCGTCGCCCAGAGACAACAATTTCCTCTTCCCCACAATGTAAACTCAAGAGAAGCAATCCACATTCTTGCTTCAGCTATTGAGGTTTCCTTTCCTTCAGTTTCTTGCAAGAGCCCAACAGCCATGGTGTGAATTTTAAGAACAACCAAGCATATGGATTGGCTGAGGGCATTCCCTGTTCATAATTCCCTGCGTCTTGACTGTTTCTGGGAGAACCAATCAGAATCACTCTAGAAGAGAATCCAAAGAGACCTGCCTTCCTTACCTCCAACCTTTCCAGATAAATTCACTAGTGACAGAAAATGCCTCACTTACCCCTGAAGAAAACAGCCATGCTCGGAAGCACTAGCCCAGCTCAGTCACTGCAAGCAGCAATACCACAAACTGAGAGAAGGCCTGCTGTCCCCAGAGAAAGGGAGAGAAGGGTGGCAGGTACAGCCACTAAAGAGAAATTGCCTTTGGTATCCTCTGTGTTTACAGCTCTAACTGCCGCAGTCAGGGTCTGAGTATGCTCTTGTTTGCATATTGCTTTCTGGTACATTGTGCATTGCTTTGTGAGGATGCGACCCTGAAAAGTGACAGAAATACCGTTAATTAATAATAGATGCATGTAGTAGGTATTCATAATACAAGGCTACTGAAGGACAAGCTGAGGTGAGAGGGGCACAAATGTACTCCCTCTTCAAAGAATCTGAGCAAAGCCTGCCTCCACAGAAGGCATGGTGCAGCGGGAGGCTCACAGCCCTAAAACAATCCTTTTAACTAACTGAAGTAGAATCAGGACAAATAGCAGAGTAATCAGCCTTGTATCTACGTGACACTTTTGTGTTTGTTGTTCGGTATAGTTGAGACCACCCCACCTGAACAGGTTTTTTTTTTTAAGAAAAACTGAAGCAAAATGTTTACAAATGAGTAGAGGTCTTACAGGGAAAAGAGTACCATTCATCACTGGTGGTATCCCAAATGGTGTTCTATGCTAACCTTCCCCAAACTGGGTCCTTCCTGATGTGGTGGCTTGCATTTACCATCACCCCTCCTGCTGAGGGTGGTGAGAGCAATAGTCTAGCGCATCTGGAGGCTGCTGTGTTCTCCCTTTTCCAGCGTTTGTGTCCTGGTTTCTGCAACAGCAGGATCACCATGGAAGAAGACGTGTGTACCGTGCAGAACACATGAGAACCAATAGTGATTTTATTGTGCAAATGTGATTGTGAAGAAACTAGCTTGAGTTAGCAGCTGGGAAGTTGATGGGATGTGACCTTAAGCATAGGGCCCTGTGTAAAGGTAAAAAGGTGGATGTTTGCAGGGCACATCTAAACAATTCCAGAGTTTCACTAACTTTACAAAAGCACTTGCATTTGCTCTCCTGCAGTTTGTGACAGAATGAACTTGAGCGTGTGGAGGTGAACCTGTGGCACATTGAAAGGAGAAAAATAACTGGTGACTGTGATGGATTCGGAGTCTGGACTATTGAAACCTGGGGTCAGATCCCAACTTGGAGAGGAAGTTCCCTGCGTGACGCTGAGCCAGCCGCTTATCAGCTTCAGTGAGTCTCAGGGACTGAGCAGATATAATGGGATGGCTTCCACAGCTGCTGACCTCCGCTTCCTTGGAGGGAGGGATACAAAAGTGATCAACAAACAACTGCGTAAAAATGGCTCATGGTTAGAGATTTTTTTAAATCAGTATCACAATAGAGCTGATTCTCAAACATATGCATGGCGCATTGCCATCTGTGAGTACAATCTAACCCAAGTGAGGCAGGTTTACCTTTCAGTTATATCTCTCACTAAACTTAATAAGATGTTAAAAAGTGTTTTGCTTGGGCCAGATAGTGTTCATCGCAGGCTGCAATTTATCCTCTCCCATCACTGCTGCCTGTTTTATCTCTTGGCAAGCCGTCTGTTTGTTTTCTTTCAAAACAATGTTAACCTTTTAAACCTCCCTTCACATTATTTTTCTTTTCCTGTTTCATCACCTATTTTGAGGATCATCTATAAATTGCCTTTCCATATGAAGTCTTCAGAGCAAAATATATAGTAATTGAAGTGTGTGTGTGAATTGTTGATTTACATGACATTAGAATATTTCTAGCAATTTTTCTATTTATTTGCTTCCGCATCCTGTCATTGGACAGGAGGTTTTCATTAAGCTGTCTACAGTGACATGGGCATCTCTTCTCCTCGGTGTAAGCGACAGTTAACTTAGAACCCAGCACTATGGGTCAGTAACCAGGCCTCCCTCTTCTGCAGTATCACAACAAAAGAGAGCCCAGTTGAAATCTGGAACGTGCGAAGCTGGGATAAGATTATATGCAGTAAATGCAAAGGGGCAGAGGGGAAAGATTAATGTGCTCATTCGGGAGTATGAAAGGAAACAGTAAAGGCTACAATTGCAATTGAATTAAGGAAATGTTGTGATTGCAGTTGGCTTTCATAGACTTCCTTTTGGTGTGGTAACTTCCCATTTTTTACATGATTCAGAGAAACACAGCTTCATGTTAAGAATGGCATGAAACATAGTTACACTTTCTGCAAATTGTTCAAAGGAAATACACACTGAGCACAGAAGTGCATGGTCATGAGTATATGCCTGCTTTTTCTGCATGTATTTCTAAACCAGGGTGGTCCGCTTGTGACCCTCCAGTTGGTTTGGCCTACAGCTCCCAGTCTCCTTCACGATTACTTATGCTGGCTAGGACTGATGGGTGTTCTAGGCCAGAGCATCAGGACAGCCACCAGTTGCCCCACTCCCTTTTCAAAGCGGTCAACATGACATGTGAGGTTTGGCCAGGCCAGGAGCAGGCCAGGGTTCAACCTCTGCTATGCAGTGGATACATAAATCTGATGCATATGTACCTGGGAGTACACTCTCCAAAATTCAATAGGATTTTCTTACATGCATAGGAGTGTGATGGCAGTTGCCAAATTGTGAGCAGGGCTTTGCTAAAGCCAGTATGTGAAGGCTCTCCCTAAGGTCACATAAGAGAAATGAAGCAGTTGCAGGCAATTAAAGTGCATGTGGCACTGTACTGACTGTGTAGTGACATGAAATGACTGCAGCAGAGATCTTTGTTCGATCTGTGGGAGGAGGTGTGTGTCTTCGTAATTTCTGCCAAAATACCTACGAAATGTCAATAAGTGACCTCCCCACTCAGGGACATCCTGTGAAAGCACTAAGGTTCCACCCTCCCACACTACAGTGGAAAGCCCAGAAGGACTCAGCTGCAAGTCAGTGGTGGCAGAAGCCTCTGCAGCCTGCAGTTGCTGCAAGACCTTTCAGCCCAGGACTGCAGCACCGAGCAGCCACGGCTGCTGGCAGACCGTGAGCTGGTGCAGGCAGTCCCTGTGCCTCTGTTCTCCTGCCTCCCATCACTGCCGCTCTGAGCTCTTTAGGCTCCTCCACAGTGGTGGAGGGAGGGGAAATCACAGTGCACCCATGAGAGAACCAATGGGAGAGAAGGTGAGTGAGGACCAGCAGCATGACTGTCTGCACATCATGGACCCTCAGGTAGATAAGCAGCAGGAGGAAAACAATGCAAGCCGCTTTGAGTGCTTTGTAAGAAGAGGTGGGGTATAAATCTAATAAATCAATAAGTAAATCAACAAGCAATGCTGCATGGCTTGTACCTCAGTGTGAGTTGTCAGCCACTCTGACTGCAAACTCAAGTGGTGAGCGCCAACAGGACTGTAGTCACGTTACACAAAGGAGGTCCACTTTGAAAACTAACCATGCCATCGAAGCTCATCATTACCTGGATTGCGTGAGGAGTGTGTCCAACTCAGAATGCTCACATGGAGTATCAACAGCATCATTTTCCTTCTCACAGACTTTCCAACTAGAAATGTCAAATGAGATTCTGCATGTGAGCAGTCCATCAAAAGAAAGTACCTTTTCACACAACATGCAGTTAAACTGTAGAATTTGCTATCACAAGATGCAGTGATGACTACCAATTTGGAGGACTTTGAAAGAGGGTTAGACAAATTCATGGAGGAGAAGGCGATCCATGGCTAGTAGTCCAGGTGGCCACATGCTACTTCTAGTATCAGAGGTAGTCTGCCTCCATGGGGGACCTGGGAGGGTGCTGTTGCACTCCGGTCCTGCCGTGGAGCTGATGAGCCAATGCGTGAACAGAATGCTGGGCCAGATGGACCGCGGGCTGGTCGGCCATGGCTCTTTTTCTGTCCTTATGGATGAGGCTGCACAGTAACCAGGGGGTGGAAGGAGTAAGCAAGCCTGTTGTTGAAAGCACACCAGCTTGTTCTAGACAACACTGGCTTGTATATACTCAAGGGCGATGGATGTTGTCACTGCGACATAACTGCGCATGTCTAGTTAGACTTAAGTCCCTTTGTTTTCTGCTGGGTTTCCTCCTGAGAATGTATGCATAGGATTGCAACCTTAACCTTTACTTTGCAGTGAAGATCTGGCATGCTTACATGGCTGCCATCTCTATTTCATCTTCAGACTGCCAGCAATCATGCATGACCACATACTTGTTGGAATGGTGGGCAGACTTAGAATTCTGCAGGGTGTTGTAGGCACTCTCACAAAATGGTGGCTGCCTATGGGAAGATTCCCTCATTCATGAAATGGGGTACTGGTGGGCAAAGCCAGTCACAAAACACTTATTTCCCAGAAAAGAAATGAGTGAAATTAAAATAAGTAAATGAATTGCCCAAGAACTTAAGTACAAGGTGGAGGTGAGGGCTGAGCAAACACCACACACTAGAAGTAAAGAGTCTGGTGCTGGAGGGCAGCTTTTGGCTTTGCTTCATAACAGCCTTCCAGGGTGCTGGTGGTAGTGGTTGTTTACAAAAACATTATTATTAATAATAATAATTTTAAAATCTTAAGAAATAAAATGAAAGTCAGGAGGGACAGGGTGACTGGTGGGCACTGAGCAAGAGGTATCTGCTGGAACGCTGGGACCCATGGCACCATCCTGAGGATTTTGGCCCTAGACAGAGCTGTCGTTGCTTCATGTCCCCCTGCTGATGGAGGGAGAGAGGCCTTGCCCACCAGAGCCAAGCAAAACTGAAAAGAGAAGGCAGACTGATTCTTAAAACTTGAAACACGTTTCATTGGTGGGAATCCCTTGACCAGAGAGAAGAAATATGCCAAGAGCAGCCTGCCTTTGACTCTGCATCCCCTCTTCCAGTCTGTAGGATAGGATTATGCCTGGGCAATTATGTGCACATCAATAAAACGAAGGAGATGCCACTGCACCTCAGACACCACTATTGTCCAACACAGTTCAATACTTGACTGTTCATCAGAAATGATCTTACACTTACCAGGAGTTTTGCTCGTAGAGTTAGAGCGGAATGCAGCCAGGCCCTTTGATGCTCCGGTGGTGTGAATCAGGAAGTTATAAAGCACAGTGCCAGAGCTTTGTTTCTGAATATTGCCAGAGGAAACACCACATGAGAATACTGAGCAGTGCTTGAGAATGTGGCTGAACCCCCTCCTTGGACAGAAATGAAACTATTTGTTGCATCCACTGTTATTCCTCCATGATAATGTGAGAAGGATTTAATGAGTCATTATTTCCCAATGGAAATAAATCATGATGAAAATAATTTACATCTTCATCTTCCGACATGTATAAAAGCAAGACTCTGGAAACAACATCTCCTGGGATCCCATGTTCCAGATCCCCTAGGCTGTTACAGGGCATTTGAGATCCATCCCAAAGTCCCAGCATCTGTGCGGACTGCAGCTAAGTATCCCTAATAATAAAAGAAGTACTGATGCTCTGTTGCTGTCAGCCTGATGTCGCTATACCACTGGCCCACCATCAAGTATGGATGCTTTACTTGGCTTTGCAGGGGGCTTCCATGTCCAGTTGCTAAGGTGCATGGACAGGAGGAGGGCTTGCACCTGTCCTGCTTGGGGGACCCTGTGGGCAGCTGGTTTTCCACCGTGTGTACGGAGTGCTGGACTAGATGGACCCTTGGTCCAATCTACCATGGCTTTTATATGTTCTTACATGTAACAGCCCTCCACATAGAGAAGAACATTTTCTGTGCACTCCGCTCTTTTATGTTGTTTTGCTCCAGGACGCTGGCCCTTTACTGTTGAGCTCTATCTTGGGCTCATGTGCTCTGCCCTTTCATGTTGAGTTCTGCCTCTTGACCACAACAAGGTCCGGTTCTTCCTTCTCAAGAGGATTGTGCCTTTCTCTGCCAGCCTCTACCCTGGAGTCCTACTGAAGTCCCAGAATTTTTTCTTTCATAGGTGGCCAGCATGAACTTTTGCTCATATATCTGAATGCATCGTTTTCCTGTATATCATGTATGTTGTTAGTCACAAAGTCATATCTGACCCATCGCGACCCCATGGACAACATTCCTCCAGGCCTTCCTGTCCTCCACCATCCCCCGGAGTCCACTTAAGCTCACGCCGACTGCTTCAGTGACTCCATCTAGCCACCTCATTCTCTGCTGTCCCCTTCTTCTTTTGCCATTTTTTGTTCCCAGCATTAGGCTCTTCTCCAGGGAGTCCTTCCTTCTTATTAGGTGGCCAAAGTATTTGAGTTTCATCTTCAGGATCAGGCCTTCTAAAGAGCAGTCAGGGTTGATTTCCTCTAGGACTGTCTGGTTTGATCACCTTGCGGTCCAAGGGACTCGCAGGAGTCTCCTCCAGCACCACAATTCAAATGCCTCAATCCTTTGGCGCTTAGCCTTCCTTATGGTCCAGCTTTCACAGCCATACATTGCAACTGGGAACACCATAGCCTTGACTATATGCACTTTTGTTGGCAGGGTGATGTCTCTGCTTTTTAGTATGTTGTCTAGATTTGCCATAGCTTTCCTCCCCAGGAGCAAGCGTCTTTTAATTTC
>NW_025335269.1:33517230-33518518 GCF_004798865.1 Varanus komodoensis
TGACTATATGCACTTTTGTTGTCAGGGTGATGTCTCTGCTTTTTAGTTTGTTGTCTAGATTTGCCATAGCTTTCCTCCCCAGGAGCAAGCGTCTTTTAATTTCTTGGCTGCAGTCCCCATCTGTGGTGATCTTGGAGCCCAGGAAAATAAAATCTGTTACTACCTCCATTTCTTCCCCATCTATTTGCCAGGAAGTGAGAGGACCGGATGCCATGATCTTAGTTTTCTTAATGTTGAGTTTCAAGCCAACTTTTGTGCTCTCCTCCTTCACACACATCAAGATGCTCTTCAGTTCCTCTTCACTTTCTGCCATGAGAGTGGTATCATCTGCATATCTGAGGTTGTTGATATTTCTCCCAGCAATCTTAATTCCAACTGGTGATTCATCTAGCCCTACCTTTCTCATGATGTGCTCTGCATAAGAGTTAAATAGATAGGGCGACAGTATACAGCCTTGCTGAACTCCTTTCTCAATTTTGAACCAATCAGTGGTTCTGTGTCCAGTTCTCACTGTTGCTTCTTGACCCACATATAGGTTTCTCAAGAGACAAATAAGATGGTCTGGTACTCCCATCTCTTTAAGAACTTGCCACAATTTGTTGTGATCCACACAATCAAAGGTTTTAGCATAGTCGATGAAGCAGAAGTAGATGTTTTTCCGGAACTCCCTAACTTTCTCCATGATCCAGCATATGTTGGCAATTTGATCTCTAGTTCCTCTCCCTCTTTGAAATCCTGCCTGTACTTCTGGTAGCTCTCGGTCCACATACTGCTGGAGCCTAGCTTGTAGGATTTTGAGCATCACTTTGCTAGCGTGTGAAATGAGTACAATGATGTGATAGTTCGAACATTCTTTGCCATTGCCCTTCTTTGGGATGAGAATGTAAACTGACCTTTTCCAATCCTGTGGCCACTGTTGAGTTTTCCAAATTTGCTAGCATATTGAGTGTAGCACTTTTACTGCATCGTCTTTTAAGATTTCGAATAGCTCAGCTGGAATATTGTCACCTCCACTAGCTTTGTTGTTGCTCAGACTTCCTAAGGCCCATTTGATTTCATATTCCTAGATGTCTGGCTCGAGGTCAGTGACCACCCCATCGTGCTTATCAGGGACGTTAAACATTTTCTTGTATAGTTCCTCTGTGTAATCTTGCCACCTCTTCTTAATCTCTTTTGCCTCTGTTAGGTCCCTGCCATTTTGGTCCTTTATCATGCCCATCTTTGCATGAAACGTTCCCTTCATATCTTCAAGAAAATTGGAGATATGAAGGGAACGTTTCATGCAAAG
>NW_025335269.1:33518618-33698135 GCF_004798865.1 Varanus komodoensis
TGGCTCGAGGTCAGTGACCACCCCATCGTGCTTATCAGGGACGTTAAACATTTTCTTGTATAGTTCCTCTGTGTAATCTTGCCACCTCTTCTTAATCTCTTTTGCCTCTGTTAGGTCCCTGCCATTTTGGTCCTTTATCATGCCCATCTTTGCATGAAACGTTCCCTTCATATCTCCAATTTTCTTGAAGAGATCTCTGGTCCTCCCTAGTCTATTGTTTTCTTCTGTTTTTTTACACTGTTCATTTAAGAAGGCATTCTTATCTCTTCTAGCTATTCTCTGGAATTCTGCATTCAGTTGGGTGTATCTTTCTCCCTTGCCTTTCACTTCCCTTCTTTCCTCAGCTATTTGTAAAGCTTCGTCAGACAGCCATTTTGCTAGCTTGCATTTCTTTTTCTTTGGGATGGTTTTAGTTGCTACCTCTTGTACAATGTTGTGAACCTCCATCCATAGTTCTTCAGGCACTCTGTCTATCAGATCTAATTCCTTAAATCTATTTGTAACCTCTACTGTATATCCATCAGGGATATGATTTAGGTCATACCTGAGTGGCCTAGTGCTTTTTCCTACTTTCTTCAATTTAAGCCTAAATTTTGCAACAAGCCACAGTCAGCTCCTGGTCTAGTTTTTACAGACTGTATAGAGCTTCTCCATCTTTGGCTGCAGAGCACATAGTCAATCTGATTTCTGTGTTGACCATCTGGTGAGGTCCATGTGTAGAGTTGTCTCTTGGGTTGTTGGAAAAGAGTGTTTGCTATGACCATCGTATTCTTTTGACAAAATTCTAGCAGCCTGTGCCCTGCTTCATTTTGTATTCCAAGGTCAAACTTGCCTGTTATTCTGGTTATCTTTTGGCTTCCTACTTTAGTATTCCAATCCCCCATGGTGATAAGGACATCATTTTTTGGTGTTAATTCTAGAAGGTGTTGTAGGCCTTCATGGACCAGTCAGCTTCAGCCTCTTCAGCACCAGTGGTTGGGGCATAGGCTTGGATTACTGTGATGTTGAATGGTTTGCCTTGGGGTCGAACTGAGGTCATTCTGTCGTTTTGGAGATTGTATCCCAATACTGCTTTTCCTACTCTTTTATTGACTATGAGGGCTACTCCATTTCTTCTGAGGGATTCTTGCCCGCAGTAGTATACCTGATGGTCATCTGAATTAAATTCACCCATTCCTGTCCATTTTAGTTCACTGATTCCTAAGATGTCGATGTTCAGTCTCGTCATCTCTTGTTTGACCACATCCAGCTTGCCTTGATTCATGGATCTTACATTCCAGGTTCCTATGGAGTGTAGATCTTTACAGCATCGGACTCTCCTTTCACCACCAGATATATCAGCAACTGAGTGTCCTTTTGGCTTTGACCCAGTCGCTTCTTTCTTTCTGATGCTACTAGTGCCCTCTGCTCTTCCCCAGTAGCAGACTGGACACCTTCCGACCTGAGGGACTCATCTTCTGGCGTCATATCTTTTTGCCTTTTGGTACTGTCCATGGGGTTTTCATGGCAAGGATACTGGAGTGTGTTGCCACCCAATCCTACCATCAGCAGGTAGGACTGGGAAAGTCCACTGCCTGCCTGAAACCCTGGCAAACCCTTCACTGCCAGTCCGTGTCAACAGTACTGGGGTAGATGGACCAGTGGTCTGACTCAGTAGAAGTCATCTTCCTAGGTGCCTAATTTGGATCCTAGTCTTCCAGGCTCATTTCTGCAGGCAAAGACTCTCTTCACTGGGCTATCTTTCAGTTTCAATACCGTGTATGTAAGAAGGAAAGTAATAGAGGTAGGGTTGTCTGAGGGGTGATGCTGTAAACTACATTCAGTTGTATAAAGTGTTGGTCTAACCAAAGTCTTATTCATGTCTACTCTAAGCAGGACTAACACTGGATAAAATGCTTTGCCGCTTACAATAGCCATAAAATTAACTGTAGCAGACAGTGACACTTCTGGAACTGCTGTATATTTTGGTTTAGCCCTGCACCATGATTGTGTGATGTTGTGACTTGACAGCATGAAAAATCGGTTAAATTTCTAAGGCACTGTGTGACACTGCCCATGTGGTAGCAGGACCTGCAGCTAGTACAGCGGGAACCAAGCAGTTCTTGAAACCATTGGGAAAAGGCAGCAATATGCATTTCTGGAGTATGGGAAAGCTCATGAAAAAAAGTTGATCTGACCCTTTCCAGAAACAAATACTGCAATGTTCCTCTAGGAAGCACTACTTTCTGTGGCATTCATGGTGGGTCCCATGTGCACTGGAACTCATTGGGAACAGCCCCTTCATTCAGAGCTCATCTGGACCATAACATTCTGCAGGGGATGTTAAACAAATGACTGTTCTCAGTTTCAGGCCTTCCTTCTCTCCCCCATCCCAGCAATATGAGGATAGCAATGCTGATCTTTTGGTCCTGTCCATGGGGTCTGCAACCCTGACTGCTCTTTAGAAGGCCAGATACTGAAGATGAAACTCAAATACTTTGGCCACCTAATGAGAAGGAAGGACTCCCTGGAGAAGAGCCTGATGCTGGGAACAATAGATGGCAAAAGAAGAAGGGGACGGCAGAGGATGAGGTGGCTAGATGGAGTCACTGAAGCAGTCGGCGTGAGCTTAAGTGGACTCCGGGTGATGGTGGAGGACAGAAAGGCCTGGAGGAATGTTGTCCATGGAGTTGCAATGGATCAGACACAACTTCACAACTAGCAACAACAACAGCAATGCTGGTCTACATTACAAGGATGTTGTAAGGGTTACTTAGATAATGTATATGAAAGCATTTAGACCACTTGGAAATCCTATACAAGTGCCAGTAGGTAATTCTCAATGTTTCTCAGGAAGAGAAATATAAACTTTTAAGAGAAATAAATGTGTGTGCACATGCCCCTGAATCCGAACAGCAGTCAACCATAAATATAGATTCCTTTATGAGTATTCTCCAAAGCAGCTAAACCATTTATGTAAAGCTCTAATTGGCAGGAAATGCATCTTCAAATGGTGCTAAGAGTATTCATTGCCAACAGCAACAGCCCAGGATACCTGGAGTTGTTAAGCAAATTAATGCACTGATAAAATCAGACTTGCTTTTCCTACACTTTCAGATGCAGAGGTGGCTTTTTTCATATTTAAAGGCATCCACTGTAAAGCAAAACCAAAGCCCTGTGAGCAAATAGCCATTCTTCACATACGGCCTACCTGCATTGCCATGAACATACCTTTTTCCCAACTTTAGCTCATATTAGGATTTATACATATTTCCTTGTGTAAATTGTGCCTTACATGACTGCTGTATTGTAAAGATTATCTAGAGAACAATAAACATTTAACCCACTGAAATTTATTTCTGTAGTGGTAAAGCCATAAGTGTAACCAGTATTGTAATAAATAAATATTGATCACCTCACTGAAAGCATCTATGTTACTCCAATGTCTTTGACATGAGCAGGTGAAAGAATGCAGCTTTTGCTGCAATGACAGGCCAGGGTTTCTGTCCAGGGTTCTTTGCCAACTTTACCTGGAGATGTCAGGACTCTGTCTGGGGTGTTTTGTATGAATTCTGCTATGGAACTGCCCTTCCTTAATAAATAAGGAATCACATATGCATCTTTTTAACATATAGATAAGACAAATATGTTCCATACAGAAAACTAATTAGGGATCAATGACTGACAATCTGGGTTTGCCCTCAATGCTTCTGAGCCAAACTCTTTCCACAAAATAGGCTTAAAAAGAAGGAAAGAGCACAAGCAGTGCTTTTATTAGCAACGCATCCCCCAGCTACTGCGCACTTAGAGGATCACCCTGTCAGCTCATAAAATGTAATCAAATTACTTGTAGAAGAAAATAGGGAAGTTCCTGTCAGCCCAGGCATGAAGGGTTTTTCTTTTGTGGTTTTTTTTAGCTGCTTCAGTCTGACAGGAAGATCATATTTGACTCACATATGGTTGTGAGTATTCTTAGCAGGTATCCTTTGGGATGACTCATAGTCTAGAAGACGTGAAGCATTACACGCGGAAGATCTGATTGGAGACGAAGTGGGTGCTGCATTCTGCCTTGATTGACCAAGCCTAACTATGAGATGTAATTTAAAGAGAGTCCTAAAGTCATTTAGTTCCAAGAGGCCTGAGAGAAGCCATTTCAGGATGGCAGCAGGAGTCAGAAAGTGAGTGAACAAGATGTCTGTTTGAGGAGAAGGGAGAATGTGTGGGAGTCCATTCAGTTGACCGAAGACATTAAAAACCAAGGGACTCTTGTCATACTTGAATTTGTCACACTCGAATTTGAAGGGGAAATGAACTGTTTCAAAGGGGTAACAATAATAAGCGTGTGTTTAAAACAAATCATTTTACTGAAACATTTCTTGGTTTTGTTTACAAAAAAGAAATAAAGACACAAGAGAAGGATGTATTTAACAGGGCACTGTGCCCTTCCTGCTTTGATTGTGCCCTGATTGCTCTGCTCCACAAGCAAGACCCACTATTTGTGCAGTGCAGATTTAGTGTTTCTGGGATCAACCAGAACTGGACAGAAATGCTCACTTCTGGAGTGGGATCAGTTAGTGCAATTGCATAAGGGAGCTCCACAAACCTGCCCTGATCCAGAAGCAAAGACCTCCTCCTGCTTCCAGGTAGGAATGGAATGTGGGCCCTCTTGGACACTGCCCAGAAGACAGACGATCATACAGAAAGGGCAGGAGATTCTGCAACCGTAGAGAGAAGATTATGGGGGAACGGAGGGAAGGCATAAGGGGTCTTCTTCCTTCTCTGGTGTGGTCTGACAATGATGTAGTAATACGTAGAAGATGAAAACGGACCGATTGGGCTTTCTGTCTCATTGCTAAATAAGTGTTAGTCTTTGGATTGCTGCTGTGCTGAATATTTATCCGACATATTTCTTGGCCATTCTTATTCAGTTTGATAGAAAAGAGACCACTTTTGAACAGAAATTCAAGTGAGAAAGTAGTTTGCAGATATTCTCATGGGTTTGGTTCAGGGGTTTGTGCGTACCTTACTTATGAAGTGGCTGAGGCATGTGTGTGAGCATCTTTCTTTGCGCAGTCATTTCTAGGGCAGCCCGTAATCTCCTTGACTTCCTGCCCAGGGGAAGACATCATGAGGTTATTCCTCTCATAGAACTTTTCAGATCAGAAGTGCAAGGCAGCCTGGGAGAATAAAATAGCAATGGAGAGATGTGTAGTAAAAAGAAAAATATACACAGAACTGGGGCTAACTCACAGTGATTAAGTAAGATTATAAAAGAGAAAAGAAAGAAATTCCAAATAAATTATAAAAGCCCCTGAGAATTAAGTGGGGAATTTCTTCTGCCCCTTGAGAAATTCAGTGAAATTGTCTCCAATTTCTCTGCCTAAAAATAGGATAGAATATTTTGAAAGGTCTTTTGTGCACCACTGCAATTTCAGTGTGTAGTCTACTTTAGTGGTCTCAAAGGCCCAATGGCAGGCAATAGTATTGCAGATGCATACATTCACAATTTAAATGTGAATCTTTAAGGTACATATCCGTACACATTATAGAGTTAAAGAAGCCATCCCAGTGGTGTTGTGTTTTCTGCCTTATAAAGGCAAAGATGTAAATTTTGAATTGCTAGGAGAGTGGGTCTAACCACTAAGTAATTTTCTTATTTTTTTCACTAAGCTACTGACATTATTGGTTAAAACAATAGTCAGCCTCAGGGGCCAGCTTTCACTTACTTATCTTCCCATAAAAGTACAACTTTGCTCACTCTTTTTTAGAGTCTTCCATTAACCACCTAACTGGTCCAAGATATTCTTTCTCGGCTAATTCTGTTTGAAATGGGCTCCGTATATGCCCTGGAATATAAGAGTCAGCTCAGGTAGGTAACATGTCAGTAGATAAGTTAGACGGGCCTTTGAATTTTATTTGGAATTGTGGGTGTGTATGACCTTATCCCCTGCTCTCCCACCCACCATAGCTTTTTACGTGTGGATATTTGGCTATATCATTTTAAAAGGGAATTCATCCTAAACTTTTCCATGCTGAAAAGTCCTCATAATCAAACTCTTTTTTGAGGATTTTCATAAGGGTTTTGTGTGTGCGTTTGTAGGCTGGTGGGACTTCTCCACACTGGGACCAGTAAATCCAAAACACCATTATTTTTATATTCTCTTTAGGACTGGGTTCAAGGGAAGGTGCTTTGGTGAAGGCCTCAAAAACAACCCACCTAGCTTGACTGGAAGCCTATCATGAAATCTTTTTTTTGGCAGAGGCAGGGAGATCCTTGTAAAGAAAGGATCTACCAGTAGGAAAAGTTATTCCTGCACTCCCAGGGCTCTAAAAAGGGTTCAAAAAATTCCCTTGTGGATTCTGTTAAAGCAGGAGTGGGTTTCAGGAATGTTGCTGCCAGGCACTCCCTGCTGGCTAATGCTGACCTGTCTGATAGCTGTACTTATATAACCAGCTGGGGCTGGGGGACCAGCCAGCAAGCATTTGACCCTATGAGAGGGTCCATTATGGTTTCTGCCACCTTTCGGCAAAAGAGCTTCATCTAGGAACACAAACAGAATACTCCAGCAACAGACTACAACTTCCAACATGTAAGAAAGCAATATATCAGCATCATACTTAAAACAGAAAACCTACCCGAATCAGGGTTTTCTACTGCATGGAGAGCTCCTAAGCATAGAAGAGGGTTCCCACTTAAGAAATTCATTCTGAACCCAGTTCCCACAGGGTAAAAACCCACTGATAATTCAACCTATGGGCTTAGGTTAGCTTAGGGCTTAAACAACCCAGAGTTAACCCAACAGCAGATCATAGTTTAACTCTGGGTTATTCCACTCCCAAGTAGTCTTGAGTGACTGGATTGCATAATCATAGGCTTTCAGCTGACCGTGAAAGCAGCAAGTATGCAGGCGGAAGTGTGCGCATTCCTGCTAGATTTCTGTGATTTGCACATTAATAACCCACAAATTGCAGTTAAGTGGAAAACAGTTTGAGTGCTCAACGACCTTGTTTCTAGTCTCCCCTTGGCCATGAAGCTCACTAGGTGATTTTGGCTTGGCAACTGACTCTTAGCCTAACCTGCCCCACAGTGTTGCTGGGAGGATAAAATGAAGAGGAGGAGGATTATGTATGGTTCCTTGGGAGAAAGGGGAAAGAGTGAGGAATGTAACAAATACAATACATAAACAGATAGGTACAATATTCAGCTGTAAGCATGCCCCCAGTGGTTGAACTTATTGGCCAATGATGTGCCACTGAATTTTAGTTCCAACCAAGGTGGACCAGAATGTATTTTGAATCTATTGGAAGCTTCTCCTTGATGATAAACCTGTACAGAAAAAGTGGTTATGGGAGAATGTTGACCTGTACTTTCGTCACATGGACCCAATTTGTAATGAACAGGGGTGCTTGAAATAGCCTTCTGTTTCACTCCATTTGAAAAACCACAAGGCACTAAAAAAAACTCTCCGAAAGAAAAACATAAACTCTAATCCTTAGTGAACCATAATTTACTTTCCCTGCCAAGTCTCCACCAAGGCACAGACTACAAACTTAGGAATTGACAGATTTATCCTCATAAGTCATTTTTGCTCCATGGCTTAAGAAGAATTAACATTTCATAGCCAATCAAGCAACCTGGAATAATTGTTTCATTTTCAGGGCCCATGTTGATGCTGTTTATCCTACAGCTACACGAGTGTAATAATAGCCCATGAACTCATTTTCACTCCACTAGCTTTTCTTGGCAACAGCATCTGTTGCAAAGGTAATCTTGCGAGCCATAGATACACTCAATTCTGTATGTCTATCAAGTACCTGGATGACTCTATATGACTGTGCTTTTAGAAAGCCAATTGTTTTTGTACTCTCAGTTTTGGGGAAGGGACAAACTGAAATGGGTGAAATAGCATTAAATACCTGTACAATGGGACAAAGAGGTGTGAGTGCTGATATATCTACACATGTCTTTATAATACAAACACACACATACACAAGAGATTGAAAGTTCAGGATGTTAAACTCCTTTCTAAATTCAGTGAATGATAGTATGAAGGCAGGGACACCAGACACACTCGGGTAAAGTCAAGTCCTTTTACAGTGCATTCCTCTGATGGTCTGCTCAGAAATGACCCTCAGGAAAGTATGCGCCACCCAACAGTCTTAGTGCTTTTCTATATGAGAAATTTATCAGGCGGTTGTCATTCCCTACTCATAGTTGTGCATGGGTTCTTTATATGACATTGTGATCCTTCAGTCTCACTTCTGTATCTGACTTTGGCATTTTTAAGAGCAAGAGAAAGACAATATTTAATTGTAAAAAGTGAAAGAAAGCAAAAGTTCCTTTTGTGCATTTGTGCTGTTCTTCCATATGAGATCTCAGTTCCACACCGAATTGAAAGTAGATACGGTGGTATAGCAGCTTCACGTACAGAACCTCTTACGCTCCGCTGCTTTCAGTGGGAAGGCTACGCACGTGCTTATGCTCTAAGTTGAAATCAGTGAGATTTAAACATGCATGCAGACAGCAGAATGCCCCCACAATAAGCGGCATTCAGAAGCCTTTTTGTATGGTAGTTAACAGCAATGTCCCCATTATTTCTTTTATCAGAATTCCATTCATTTTACCCCATTGTTTACATGCCAACTTAAACGCAACTGTTTCCATGAAGGCAAACTTTGTAGTTCCCTTAGTCAGCCTTCCCCAAATTGGTGCCTTGCAGATGTATTGGATGGGATCACAACCCCCATTGTCCAATTTGGGAACGTTGTTATGACACCTGGATTTTTTCCCCATTAGCGCTTGCTGCAACAGCCTCCCACTTTCCCAGCATAATTTAGGGGACGGCCATTTGGATGTTGGTGGTGGAGCAATGTGATTTTCTGCAATAGTGGATTTTAGTAAAAGGCCTTGAGTATAGCACCACGGCTTAGCCTCTTTTCCCCATCTCTAAAATGTGAATAAGAGTGTCCCATCTCGCCTGATTGCAGACCACACACAGTAAAGCTTGCAAAGTGCTTTTCAAATTAAAAAACGGTGTAGCTGCTGAGCTGCAGCTGTTTGGGGGATTATAAATGCTGATGCACAGGGAACTGTGGGACAAGGGTGCAAGAAGAGAAGAACTGCTGTACCGGTTAAGACTATAAGCCAGAAAGACTTTCCCAGTCAACACTAATCTGCAAAACTGCCTTACGATGTTGTTATATGGATCACCGAGACAATGTTGAGGTTTGCTCTGATCACTTAAATACTGCATAGATCCATGTTCTGTCCTCTGAAGCAGTAATGTAAATACCAAGCCAAGCAGGTAGCTTCGATTTCATAGTAAGAAAAAGCCAAATTCTGTGACTTTTATTAAATGTGCAAATGTGTATGATATTTCCTTTGTTTTGCATACATTATTCACTCTTGCTGGCCAAAGGAAGGGGCAAGTGGTTATATGGGATTTTAGCCCTGTCTGTGAATTTACTGAAATGGCACCTAATAAGGCCTTTGGTGCTGGATATTTCATCAACGAGCTTCATGCATATTCAAGCATTTCCACTACGAGGGATAGCAGCTTGAATACTCCCTCTCCCTTTAACATTGAAAACTATGATCCTTAAGAAGCTGCAGGCCATCGCTGGTCCCACATTATATGGCTTTTGAAGATCACTGTGCACAAATCAATTGACCTTTATCCTGTTTCTTCATGTGAACAGGGCTTCTTCTTTGGCAGACACATATGCACAGCCCTGCTCTGGATTCAGCCTGCTATGCTTTATGTTTTCATCTTAAATAGAATATTAAAACCCCCCTGAATATATATTTCTGTTCTGCATTTGTTTACATTTCTAATTTAAGGCAATTTACTAGTCCTGCAGCATTCAGGGACTCCATACTCCCTGGCTCCCTTCCCATGAGTAGAGTTAAACTCCAATGTACGGTTTGGAAAATCCCTCATCCTATAGATAGCAATGAGATTCAGTCTACTAGAGCAGCTTTCTTCAACCTGGCTGCCTCTGCATGTGTCAGGACTACACAAAATGTTCCATTAATTTCAAGATTATAGTTCAGGATTGTGCAGGGTAAGTAGCCTTTCCTTTATTCTGACCTCTCTCCAGCTCTGCTCTTGCTGTGAGAAGCATCCCCTTTGCCTTGGAGTGGCCTCACAACTGGCTCTTCCCACTTCCTTTCCCATGTGCAACATAAAGAGGCAGAGCTGGTGCCCCTGAACACCAGGTAGGAAAGGCACAATTCCCTCCCGATAATCCACAGTCGCTCTGGAGCAGTGTGCTTGCTATCCGCTGGCTGGCTCAGCACTGGCCGGCCCAATCCCACCACCCACCTCTCCCCCTGACCTTTGTCTTCCCATCAGAAGGGCAGGTGGGAGCAGCAGGTGTGTGCTCTGCTCCCAGGTGGCAGAAGGTTTCCGTTGCTGTTTCGGCAGCAGGCAGCTTCGCCCCTCTCAAAAGACAAGCCGTGCGCCCGTGACACCACACAGTTAATTAGCTGGGTAAGCCAGCCTTCCTGCAAGAGAAGATAATTTCATGCCTGAGTGTCATCATCATCTTCATCGGTTATCATTGATAATCATTTTTCTTTCAATGAAACCAGAAACAGATGGGAAGAATCAACTTATACTTCCCAAGAGAGGAGTAGTTGCTGCTGCTGCCGCGTCACCTCCTCCTCCTCCTCCTCCCCCCCCACCCCCGAACTATTTTGCTGCTCTCTGGTTATAATCTAGGAATGCAGTTGCCTTCCGTTCCCTCCCCACCTCATTCCTCTTGGAAGTAAGTGTCAGGGCATGCCATGTCAGCTGCGTCCCAGCAGCGCCTCTTTATTTAGAACGGGTGCATTGTCTTACAGCTTCAGACGCTCTGAACATTTCTGCACATGGCTATAGGGATGGGCAGATACAAGCAAGGCTTCTGGCGAAAGCAGTGTGTCCAGGTGTGAAGGGGCTCCCTGTCTTTTTGAGAGGGATGTGCAAAATGAAGCATCAACAGGTGCACCTTGTTATGCACAGGCTGGAAAAGCTGCACCTGCTGAAACCCCCACTTCCAATTCTTTAGTAAAGGTTCTAGTTCATACTGCTTCTTTTGTCCTGATACACAGGCTTTCCCTGTATCACATTACCATCCAATACACACAGAATAATTATAACAACCCCTTATCTCTTCTTTTGCCTTCCTTAAGCCTTAAGACCTATTGTCAACAGTTACTTTTAATAAAACTTACCAAGAAAGCAAATGCTTGCCTTCTTACAATTGCTCACATCTGGATCAACTCTTTATTCTAGTCTTCCTTATAAATTCTCCTAAGCACCTCCATCATTAGGTGCTTATAAATCATCCCCCCAGCACCCTGCCAGGGCTCCCCTGCCCTGGGTGTCTTAGCTGCCATTTCAAATTACCCACAAAGCCTTTGATTGAGCTTTGTTCCTAGGCACGGTGGGAAAGTTTAAATGGCGGCTGGTGGCCACTGGCAAGTGACATCTGATAGAAGCTTATTGCTGTGAGATCCAATCAGGAGGCTCTCGGCTGATGGGTCCTCACATCTGGAGGTAGCCAGTTCTTAACCCATCCACCCTGCTTCCATCACTATTCCAGCCCTAATCCCCCTCCCTGAGATCTTCATCTGTCCCCTGAAATGAACCAAAGTGCCACTTATACTGCCATAATTTGTCGCTAAATACACAACACATTTTCTCTTCTTACAAGGAAACTGACTGCACAAACACCTGCCCTTGGAATGCCCTGCTACTTGGGGATGTACAGAACAGAGAACAAATATGCTGGACAATTGCTTGCTTGCTTGCTTGCTTGCTTCATATCCTGTTCTAATTACTACTTGAAGAAAAGGGCAATAATCAGAAAAGGAATCATAGCATAGTAGAGTGGGAAGGAGCCTATAAGGCCATTGAGTTCAACCCCCTGCTCAGTACAGGACTCCAGGTCAAAGTGTCCCTGACAGAGGGCTGTCCAGGTGCCTCTTGAATGTCTCCATTGTCAATCTCCCTGGGTAATTGCTTCCATTGCTGTACTGCTCTAACAGTCAGGAAGTTTTTCCTGGTGCCTAACCAGACTCTGGCTTCCTGCAACTTAAGCCCATTATTCTGTGTCCTGCACTCTGGGTGACTGAGAAAAGATCCTGCCTCTTTTGACACTCTTTCAAGTATTCGAAAAGTGCTCTCATATCTCCCTTTGTTCTTCTCTTCTCAGGGTGAGCAAAAAGGTTAGTGCAAACACCCACACATTCCCCAAACTCATTTTTAGTTCCCATTTTGTTCGAACATGACTAAGTAAAACAGCAGAGAAAAGATTTCAAGAAGAGTCCCTCTTTTAAAGCAGAACTCTCAGGGCTCCTATTAGGAGTATTTTACTTCTGCTCCTGGGAGAATTAAGAAACATTGGCCATTTCACGACTTATCATGTGAGTCTGTGGAGATCCCCTTCTGACCACGAACACCTCACTTTAAGCAAGTGTTAAACAAGATACTCAGCCGAGCTATTCTTCTGCATGCCAGCTTTCACTCCAAAGCAGCAGCAAACTTACGCGCAGAGTTGTAGCTATGTGACAAGTTATGTCATGCCGCACAGTGTTCTCAGCAAGGCCCATAAAAATGGGGAAGAGCAGATACTTTGACTGCGCTATCAGAGTTTAAATTACACTCCAGCTCAGATGCTTCTGGTTCCCTTTTCTTGTCCGCAAAAAGACAGTCCTGCTCTAAGATTACTCTCTTCTGGAAGTGGAGTTTTAACTCAAGAAAGGTGTTGCTGCTGCTGCTATTGTTGTTTTCCCCTTAAGCACTTCAGCAGAAGTGGCTAAATGTGCTGTGATGAGCTAAGACTGCTGCTAGATGCTCTCCTTCTATACAGCTGGTGAACGGATGCCAGTCCTCGGTTGATTTTCCTTGTCATTCCATGACTATTCCATATGGCAAATGCACATATCTCTCAGTAAATATCAGCTTCCAAAAATCCCAGAATGAGCAAATGTTATGTTGTGATATGTGAATATATGGCTTGATGCAGCCTTGAGAGTTTCTTGTGGGTTTTGGTGCAGTGGTACAGCACTGATTGTTTGTTTGTTTATTTATTTATTATGCTAAAGATAAACCCTTTTGAGTCACTAGATACATTTTTCAGTATGCTTTTGCACTCAATTCAAGGTTCTGCTTTGACTTGGAATGCCCTAAGCCAGCTAACATCAGGTATCTTAAAATCCTCTCTGCCCAAATGAGACTGCTTATCCCTTGAGGTCAGCTTCAGAACCCCTCCCGAAGAGCTCTCAAGCATATAACCACTTCCGAACTGGTGAAAAAGGGGAAATGTGGCGAAAAAGAAGGCGCCCTTCTTATGGAGCCAGGCAAAACAACTTTATTTTCTAGCATCATTTTAATAATTGATGCTATGTGATAATTTTATTGGTATTTCTGTTTTAAGTTGTTATCCCTCAGCTGTGTACTGGTTTGTTTCACTGATTTTCTTGTTTATTGTTGTGTCTTTTGATTGATGGTTTTTATTGTTATGGTGTGTTTTTATTGCATTGTAATCCACTTAGAGAGACTTTGGGCCAATATAGCAGAATAGAAGTTTAATAATAAACAAATAAATAGTATGGGAGGGTATGCCAGGTGACCTGTGTGCCCACCTGTTCAGGTGCGGATCATAAATGGGCAACAGAGCCTGTGGCTAAACCAGAATTGGGCAGGTCATTCCCTCAAAGAGGGGACAATCCTGTGGCAGTCCTTTAAACAGAAGATGGTCTTCCGTAAAAAGGAGACTTGACCATCCTGAAATTACAGCAGGTAGGCAGAAGCCATGGGACTTTTTTATGGGTGCTGCTGAGATACTGGGGTGCCCTGCCAAAGGAAGTGTGCATGGCCCTATTATTACTCACCTTTTGAAATATTGCCAAGATAGGACCTAAATAAAGCCAACACAGAGCGAGGCATGCGTAAATGCACTGGTTTCTTCAGGCAAGTATTTATTTATTTGAAACATTTCTATACTGTGCCTATAGCCAGTCAGCTCTCTGGATGGTTTACAAACATTTAAAATATAAAACAAAGCCCAACATTGCAATAATATAAAACCAAGAACAATTTACAGTCATGATCAATTTAAGAAAAATATATAACCAGTAACAGTAACAAACAGAATGTGAAACCAATAACAACAATGAATGAATAAATAATACTTAAAATAATTAATCCACATGTCACAAAATAAAATATACATTTTCAACAATTGAAATACTGTGAAAATATTTTAGCCTGTTGCCCAAAAGAGTAGAGTGTTGGTGCCAGGCGCACCTCTCTGAGAAGCTGGTTCCACAGATGGCATCACAGCCAAAAAGGCCCTTCTCCTAGTGGCCACCTTCCTTATATCCTTTACAGGTGTCTCCCGGAGAAGGACCTCTGGGCCTGGGCAGGCATTTATGGCAGGAGATATTCCCTCAGATATCCAGGTCTGAACCATTCAGGGCTTTATGTGTCAGGCCTGGACAGGCCTTAAAGCAGGCCTGGACTTCAGGTGGCAACCAGAGCAGATGATATAAGACTGTTGTAACATGCTCATGTTTTTAAGGACAGCCCCACATAAAGTGCATGACAGTAGTCCAAGCAAGGGATTACCAGGGCATGGATCACTGTGGCCAGGTTCTGCCAGTCCAGATAGGCGCGAAGCTGATAAATCAGCCAAAACTGATAAAAGGCGCTCCTGGCCATGGAGCTCACCTGGTATTCCAGGGACAGCTCCAGGTGCAAAAGCACCCCTAAACGCTGAACTCTGACCCTTAGGGTGAGTGCAGCCCTGTCAGGACAGGGTGAATATCATCCATGTGGACAGAGGATCCACCTACAAACAGCACCTCCATCTTGTCTAGATTAAGCTTCTATTTATCAGCCCTCATCTGCCCATCACCTCGCTCAGACACTGGTTCAACATAGTCACAACCACGCCTGGATCAGATAAAAAGGAGAGGTAGAACTGAGGGTCATCGGCATACTGAGGACCCTTCAGCCCAAATCTCCGGATGGCCTCTCCCAGTGGTGTCATGTAGATATTGAACACCAAGGGGGATAATATGTAACCCCACGGTACTCCATGGCATAATTGCCATGGCACAGATCTGTACTCCGCCAGCGTAGCCTTCTGGAATCAGCTGGCCAAGCAGGGGTGGAACCACTGCATAGCAGTGCCTCCAACTCCCAAAGGATACCATAGTCCATGGTATTGAAAGCAGCTGAGAGGTCCAGGAGAACCAACAGGGATGCCCTCTCCCTGTCTTTCTCTGCAAAGGTCTTCACACAGGGTGACCAAAGCTGTTCCTGTATGCCTGATTCAATGCTGGATTTAGGTGGACATTTTTCAGTGGGCATTTTAAGGGCTTTTTAAATACACAGAAGCAAGACAGGATTCCAGTGATTGCTCTTTAAATGTTAAATGCTGTTTTTAAAATGCTAATATAGTGTAATTTGAACTGGAACATTTTGATGTATTGATTAACTTCGTATGTTTTTGTCTGCTGCCTTATTTATTCCTACGTACTGAAAGGCAGGATAAAAAAATTGAAAATGAACAAATGCACACAAACAAAACCTCTAAAAATATAATATAACTTACAATGAAAAAAACATGGTTACAACTTAATCATAGTCTTCACAACTATATATAAATATTATCCTCAGTGTTAGGATCTTTTTAATACTTTGTTAAATCAAACATGTTCAGTGGAATTAATAGACTTGTAGTCCTTTGTCCCCCTTGTTACTGTTTAGCACTGGTAACTAATACTGGACAAAGTGCAACAAAGTGTTTCTCTGGGTGAATTCATGCACCCAAATTTCTTGCTGTTTAGGAAGATTCAACTCCACACATACAATCCAGGCATCAAGCCTGAAAGACAAACTGTAATATGCAATATATATTTGGGGTGCTTCCTTTAAAAAAATGCAACCACAATTTCATTTCCTCATGAACCAGATGCTCCAGTGATTGCGTGTACATGTATCTAGACACTGACTTTCTTCACACATAATGGCTACTCCTACCATGGGTTGTTGAATTGCAGGTTATTGTTACCTGCATCAGTTAATTATGAGTTGTTAGCTACAAACAAGCCACAAAGAGAAACCATGATTGATTAAACCATATGTTGTCATTGTTCGTGAACCCAGGCTAGAGAGGTGGCTGGCAAGAGTGGTCAGACAACCCAGCCACCCTGTCTTCCATTACTATCAGGCTGTGAAGGCGTACAGGATACAGAAATGGAGTGGGCAAAGGAGGCAGGAACCAACAACCGAGGAAGTCATCAAAGAACCAGTGGCTCGTTCAGTTGTCTGGCAGCCAAACTGTGGGTGGATTCTAGGTAAGGCAGAAATCCATGGCTCAGTTAAACCATGGTTTGTAATTACATACAAACTGGCTCATTGTCTTCAGTTTGTAGCCCTTCTGTGTTTTTCCACTATTTCTTTCACCTTTTTTGTCATGATAAAAACATTTGTTAAGAAAGAAAAGATAATAGGTACTCAATGTCTCTTGACTGTCATTGCTGAGAGCCCTCCATCTGGAAGTACCTTTTATATGCTTACTGTGAATCTTCATGAAAACAAAGGAAAAAGTTTTCTTATTGATTCAGACTGTACACATAAGTTTTCCCAACTCACTGAGAAAATCAATAGGAAGCATAATTCTAGATTTAACTTCTATAAGCGTTTAAGCTGGTCAGTCTAACTGAATTTCAAGTGGAATCTTCCTCTCCTGTACAATTCTAAGAGCATAAACAACTTCTTCAAATATATAAGCTGTACTGACCCAACACACGCCTCCAATTTCAATGCCATTTTGGCTTTCATATAGTCACCCTGAAAACATCCTCCCCTACATGTCACTAGTATATACGTGCAGGTTCCTTTCCTAAAGGTCCATCTGATCCAGGGATGGGGCACTTCTTTCAGCCTGAAGGCCCAAATTCAATTTTGGAGAAGCAGTTGAAGCTAGTCCACTGGTGAGCAGGCCTGAAAGAAGAGGCAGCCAGGCCAAAGGCAAAGGCGACGTAGCCAAAAACATGAAAAACACCAGGATGTTTTAGCTGAAGGCTTTTACTGTCCATAACGAAGCCTTAGGAGTGGCATTTCAACCTTTCAGAATGGGAGGAAACTGCAGAAAAGCTGGGGAATCACAAAATGATTTGTGGTTATGGGAAAGGGCTGCTGGAAAGGCCAATGAGGGCTTCTGGGAAGTCCTGGATGGCCAGATTTCCATAATTCTGCCTCTCACAGTGGTTAGTCAGATGCTTCTAGAAACATAGCATCGTGGAGACATCCATTTCCTGTTTGTGATTTGATGATCAGTGGATGTCTATGGAATTTATATGATCCGTCAGAGGAAAAAAACCATCTCATCAGCCTCAGTTTTCCCACCTCAGGTGGCAGTGAATCCTATCAAAGAATTATACATTGCATGAATAGCAACCTCCTAGGGAATGCCCACTAGTGCAGTGGGACTTTCTCCTTCTCTTCCCCTTAGATGCCCTCCATATGACCCAAAATTTCTTCCCAGTGCGCCAAGCACAGAATGTGAGGATACACTAGGGAGCCATTGCAAAACGAGGAGCAAGCCACTCTCTCTTGATTCTGCTGACAAAAGCAGTTCTGACAGCAGAAGGAGGTCGTTGGATTCACCCCATACACTGAAAGGGTAGAGTTGTGCTCCTGAGATGTTAGGACCATGTTTTTAAGTATGCACTGGATAATTTAAGAAGCAAGTAAACAATGAATAAAAAATGGTTGTTATCCTCCATTATATCATCTCAGCTTTAAAAAAGGAAACAGATTGTATCTTCTTGTACCAAATCTGTGTACATTTCATCTGTGTTCAGATGAGGAGTCCTTTGGGTAATTTGAGGCTTTATTTTTGTCCTGATACGAACTTAATGATTTAGTAATTTCTGACTCATGGGGTTCAGGCCAGGATTCAGATATTTTACCTTAGATTCCCCATATTAGAGAAAAAACTGGGAACCTGTAAAATGTGAACAAGTGTGGAGGAAGTGGGGAGGGGATTGCACTTCTAAATGCTGAAAACTAGCACTTCTGCTATAAGGAGAACTGCATTGCCTGAGGGTGATTTGTTGAATGGAGATGAGCATCCTTATTTCAGAGTACCAGGCACTTGTTCACTTGGTTTTTGTTTTGGCAATTGCAGAGCTATTGAAAAGTATTTCCAAAAGAGTAAGGATGAGTCCAAATTGCTGTTTGAAGGTGGCCACACGTTATTCTGGGGTTGTACTCTCAGATAGGTGACATTTCAGCAGTTTATCACAAGTGTGAGACATTGTGAGACTCATATTTCCGCCTCATGTTCTGTTTGGTTCTTGATGTCTTTTGTATAGATTAGTATCTTTTGTTGTATATTGGGATGGCTGGAATCTGTGGGTCTTCTATGCATAGGAAACCCCTAAGTTTTCATTGTGAGTTCTGGCTGCATTGAAGGGCTTGCTCGTATAGCAACTTATTTGGAAATGGCATAGATCCCATGCGAAAGGCTTCTTTTGTGCTGTGCCTTCATAAGAATCCTGCTTTTCCAGGAGCCATTTCCGAGACTGACATGGTGTCCAGAGGGCTTCTTCACATTCATATTGCAGAAGCATCCTGCCTGGTATCTAAAGAGCCTGTCTCCGCCTTCACACACTATTCATGTGAAAGGGCTCCACAGTATTAATGGGATGTGGCCTTTTTGTTGGGATGTGAAGCTGCGGGCCCTGTTCTGATGCCTCAGGCTTAGACCTTCATGCACTGAGGTGGATAGAGGTGGATCTAGGAGGCTGCAAACATCAGTCAAGGGAGTAAACACAACTCTAACAAGATCATCTTGGTTGATCATCTTGGAGGTGGTTGAGGCCCCATCAGGCTCAACAAGTGTTCAAGAATAGGCTAGACATGCACATGGTAGGCATGTTGTGAGCGGAGCTGGCTAGAGCCAGGGGTCAGACTAGGTGGCCCGGGAGGCCCCTTCTGACTCACTCTGTTGCTATGTTTCTATCTTCTTGTAATCTCCAACCCTGTGTCTGGAGGTAATCAAGGGATTCTATTCTCCAGCATGTAATAGCCTCAGGCCAGAAGGTGAGAGTCAGTGGGGCCCATGGAAAGTGCTGAACTCTCCACAGGCCAAATTAGGAACCTCTGCAGGATGGATTAAGCTCATGAGTCTAAGATTTCTGACCTGGAGGGTAAAGGATAAATTGTTGGACTTCAATAAGGATTGTTCGATGATGGAATGGCAGCAACCCCAAGGCAAGCTAACCTGATGCATATATATGATACAGTAAATAAATTGCCCTGCCTATTTGGTACTCCTTTTGGTGCCAAGCTAGATATGACATGGAATGTCGCCTCATGTTTTCATTTCTGCATTACTGCAGGGAGACGTGTGTCTAAATTTGGAGGGAATGCTGGAAAGGGTACCTTAGCCCTATTCCTGCAGGATTTTCCTATTAAGATCTATCCCAGCTACTTTTCTATTCCCAAGGGGAAAAGAAAGAAATTAAAAAGGAAGGAAGGAATGTTCTAACTATCTGGTCAACCCATAAGGCAGAGGTGGCTCAGCAATATATCTCAATGGCCTCAAGCAAAAAGTATGCCAAAGCTTCCATGATCTTACGGAATGGATCCAGGAGAATTCCCTGCAAGTTTCTAAGGTTCAAGGCTGGTCAGGGCAGTCAGCTGTCTAGCAAACCTCTTGTAGCTGTCTCTGTGTCAGGTACAATGGCTTTGTTTTTCCATTTCCAGGGATAATTAGCATATGCAGAGTGTCAGCTGTATATCTGAAGGTGTCAGCTGGAGTTTCCTGCCCTGACAAAATTCTAAAGGAGGGCTGTGGCTGTGACAGACACACCGAGAGTGACAAAACAGTACGCTGCTGGAAAAAAATGCAATTTATTTCCCTTGGCAGATTGGTATGTGTCTTTGGATGTCTGGAATACATAGCACATTATTATTATTATGCATGTTCTAATAATCTCCTAGGAAACAGGGAATGAAGGAAGGGTGCTCATAACTGTAATTGTCTAAAGACAAGTATGTTCAGATTACAAAGCATTGTGTTAATAGGGCACAAGCAGCTTCTAATTATAATGAAGTATGAATGCAAGGAAGCCGTTGGGCCGTTACTGAAACCACCGTGTTCCTTGTGACTTTACAAGAAAGAAAGGAAAAGTTGCACAGGGCTGTGTCCTCATTTTACAGGAGATTCATGAACAAATCTCATCCATAAATAAGGGACTTCCAGGCTTATTTCTTCACTTACTTTCCCATTTGAAAATTGTAGCATCTAACATAAACCTTGTTAAACTGTAACTGCGACAATTGCCCCAAGATAAGTAACGTTGGCTTTCCAAGCTGAATTCACTGGTATTTTAATAATGAACAATATTTATTTTATTATATTCTAATTTTATACCTCCCAATTGCTGAGGCTCTCTGGGAAATTCACAGCAATTTAAAACAATATAAAAACATAAAATACAGTATAAAATGGAAATTTTTGCAACCACAGTATAAAATAGAAGTATACATGGAGGTACAGTATAACACGGGAAATACGCACACTTTCATGGGACATACTTACCATTACAGACTGCCTGACTTCATTCCATTTCCTTTTCTGTGCTTTGAATCACACTCAGAACAAAGACAGAACACCTAAGGCTGTAATGCTATCCAGCAGAGGTGGGGAGCTAGTTCTGGGTGGGAAGAGCAAACTGGGAGGGTGAGAGGCACCCACAGAGCAATCAGTGGTAGAGATAATAGGGGATCCCTTCTTGCTGGAGGGCCTGAGAGGAGGAATCAACAGAGAGAGCCAAGCTTTCAGAGGGCCAGGTAGGGACCCTCTACGATCCGGATTAGGCCCGCAGGCCGGAGGTTCCCCATCTCTGCTATGCCTATTTATGTAAGTCCCACTGAACTCAGCAAGTTGAGTAGACAGAAGCCCATTGAGATCAATCAGGCTTACTCCCGAGCAGACATATAGAGAATTGCACTGTTTCAAAGACTCCATTTGGGGAAAAAATTCCCCTGATGAATACAAGCAAGCCAAGCTTCATATAACAAGTGCCCTCCACCACACGGTTAAACAAATTGGAACCCATTTCAAGGCTCATAAACCAGGAAACAAACCCATTCACTATTCACTGACTGATCAAAAAACCCTGTGATTACACTAATCAAGAACCCAGTTTTGTTTGCACATGAATGTTTCAGGCAGAGATTGGTACACACGCGCGCGCACAACAGACATACACACAGACCCAAGCTCACCCGACAGTTGTGAAGCGCTGGGGGACAAGAAAGGGCGAATGGGTATTTTTGCTCAGAGTCACTCTTCACTTGAGCTAGCAAGCTAAACTGTTCAACCTTTAAAATGTCTTTAAGTGAAGAGGAGGGATTAAACGCTGGGTGAAACAAGTGGGGGAAAGACCCAGGACAGGGTACTCAAGTACTCTGTGGGCTTCTCTATACATAGGGTTTAACTCGTTGATGTATGGAGGCTTCAAAGCGGAAAAAAAAGCGCATCCTTTAGATGGGGCTTTTCCTGAGAGTTGCTTTGTGATTTAATATTGTGCACCAGATTTCCTTCACTCTAAATAAATGGCATTTTAGACTGGGAAACTGGAAAGGGACGCTGGAGGGCAACAATGTTGTAAAAAGGTCTTGCAAACTTCTGTAAGTAAGGATCACAAGCATGTAATACATACCTTGTGTAAAGGAGCCCTAAGAGAACATTCATGAATAGACCACTTTTGCTGTTTGAAGTTTGTGGCGGATGCAGATGATTTGATGTCTCTTGTTTCACCTCCTCTGCTTGGCCCATTGAAGAGTTTGTCCATGCAGCTCCCAGGTGGTGAGTACCAAGAAAGGGGGACTTTAAAAACAAGGTTCAATTTGGATGCCAGGAAGTACTTCCTGACAGTTAGGACCCCAAGAGTATGGAATGGGCTTCCACGGGAGGTGGTTGAGGCCCCATTGGTGAGGGCGTTCAAGGATAGGCTGGACCTGCACATGGTGGGCATGTCGTGAGTGGAGCCGGCTGGAGCCGGGGGTCAGACTAGATGGCCTGGGAGACCCCTTCTGACTCGCTCTGTTTTCTATGTTTCTATGCATCCTCTTCCCCATCTATTTATTTATAAATGTAGCCATTACAATTCTAGAAGACTGTCCCACAAATTAACACTGAAGGCATTTGGGGAATCTTGAAATGTTAAGAGTGCTTCTAGATGGGAGTCTCTTAACCCTGCCAATCCACAGGCATCATGCATCTAGGTTGTCTTTTCTTCCTTAATGGGATTTTTCTTTCCTGGTAAGGAAAAAAAGGCAAACAACCTGATGGAAAAAAACATTTGAGAGTTGTAATATTTGTGGTGTGATGGTTAGTGTAGGACTGGAACTTAAGGAATCTGCATTCTGGTTGTAGCTTGGGCATGAAGTTTGCTGGATGACTTTGAGCCGTCCTTGACTCTCAGCCTGCCTAATAAGTTGCTTGAGGATAAAATGCAGAGGAGGAAGAGGACTATGTGCGCTGCCTTGGGGGAAAGGCAGAGTATATATGGTCATCAATCATCCTCATCCTCTGGGCCCCCCATAAAATTCTGTGTTTGAGACGGGGGGATTCCAGGCTAAAAGCTTCAACCTCAAAGTACTTCAAGGTGGAGGTGGGAAGGCAAAGCTTGTAAAGTGATAACAACAGTTTATGAGCCCTGCCATACACTAAATGGGCCGTGGCAAGTTCTCACAGTCCTCCCAAAGCATTCAGAATTTGCATTCCTCAGTCCCTGCAGCACTCTGTCTACCATCTCGGCTTCTAAGAATGGCACCTGTTGCATGGCCATACTTACAGTTAAGCAGCTGCTTGGAGGGCAGCAGTGCCCTATTTAGTTTCTAAAGATTATTCTTAGTTTCTAAAGATCATTATGATTATAAATCTGGAGGCACTGAGGGGCAAAAACCCGTTCTTTGATGGCTTGATTCTTGTTCAGGAACTGGACTGTGGCAGACATCAGCTTGATAGGGCAGGGAGCATAATGAAAAGCAGGTTAGCAACACCCCAAAGCACAGAAAAACTGGCTATTCCCAAGGCCACACATATAGGGTGAAGCCTCTCAGAGCATTGGTCCTCCCGTCCCAAATCAAGTTATGCCCTAGAATATCATTTAAAGTAGGGCAGGGACCAGATTGGGCAGGGACTGTAGTTACAAACTGCCCTGTTATGGTGCCGACAGAATGCTAAAACTGTGCAGGTAATGTATTTCCAGGCATAGCAATAAAGGGAAGGGGGAGGGGGAGTCACCTAATTAATTTTTGCATGTCAAGCTGCTCTTGAAAGCACAGGGAAGATGGGTCATCAAAAGCTTGGCAGCGCTGTGCTCCAGCGATAGCAGTCTTCAATTAATCACCGCTTGAATATCAGATGTCCTACACGCTCCACCCATACACATGGACACACAGATTCACACGTGTGGGTGTGCACACACATGTGCATGCACACACATTTAATTTCACAAATGATGGCATCATTCTGTTAATTTCCTGGGCCCCTACTCATCATCTTTTAAAACAAATCCAAGATTTATTCACTGGTCCGTCACTACTGCCCTGGCTGGCAACATCACCACCATCACTTGCACGCACAGAAACCACCGTGGGAAAGCTGCTGCATTTACAGATGGCTCAAATGGTATTGATTTTTGCACTTTATATTTAAATCACCTGGATGGCCCAATGAATAAAAGGGAGAGAATTAGAAGTGCAATTAATAGCCCCATTGACTTCAGAGGAGTCACTGCTGGTGGTGACAATGAAGAATGCGCCTGAGTGCTTTTTCTTCCGTCAGGAGGCTGCATAAAAATGTCCGTAAGTGTTTAAGATACTGTAGAGACTGGAGCCTCAGTTTCGACCACTCTTACTCAATGGACCATATTTAATATCACATGAGTGCAGAGGCACAGGCAACATCCTATTTTAAGCAACTGTTTACTCAAAATGATGACTGCTACTCGTATCCTGAAACCAGTTAGAAGCTCATTCTCCCATAGGTCTTATTAGTACCACTCATATGTAAGGGGTTCCAGGACTTGCCAGGGAGTTCTCCAAATAAAACTATGCTTTATTTATTCTACTAATAAAACTACACAAATAAAACTATTCTACAAATTGAAATTATGCCTTCGAGAAGCCAAGTAGAAGCCAAGTGGGTGTACTGCACTGCCCCGGAGGCCGAGGATGAAAAGTTGCTGTGCACTTTTGATTTCTTGTGAGGGGCTCTGTCTCTGCCCTCTTTACTGCTTGGCAGGAATTAGGCTTTGCCTGTTTGTCTCCCCACTCCATCTTTTTATTTATTTTTATTATTTTTTGGCACAATCGGTATATGCAAGACAGAGTCAGAATTGTGAAGTTGCAACTGGAATTGTTAGGAAAATAAAATAACAGGAAATGGAAGGGTGGTTGTGTTGCAGAACTGTAAGTCTGCCCACAGCACAAAAACATCTAAATAGTAGGACCTGTCTAAAACAGAGAGGGTTCTCAGACAGAATGGTAGTTCCTGTACCATTTGTTGATTTTTGTTATGTGGCATCAAGCTGTCTCTGGCTTATTTATTTATTAGATAATAAATCTCATCTCAGATATGGTGTTCCTTTTCTCCTTCTGTACCTGAGTGGCACAGCATACATTCTGTACACAGAAGGGTCCACATTCATCTCTGAGTAGGTCTGGGAAAGATTCCAGCCTGAAAACCCAAAGAATTACTGCCACTTAATGCTCAGAATATTGATCGAGAGGAGCCAATGATCTGAAATGATTCCTAAATGCCTTCTTTTCATATGTTCAGATCTGAAAAAAATACTGCAGGGTCTTTCCAGCATTAAAACAGTCATCCAGTGTATGTCTTTCCATATCACTTTGGTTAACACTAGAAGTTTGATTCTAGGAGAGCAGAGCCCGTTGTATGGCTTATCTTCCTAGAACAACTTCATCTCAGTTCCAGGGAACTATAATGCTCACACAAGAGGTGGAAGGGTTGGGATAGCAGATGAAGTCATCATACCTGCAGGCAAAATATGGGAACAGGTGTGATGTAGTTGTTAAGGGTATGGGACTGAGGCTCAGGAGATCTGTGTTTTAGTCCCCACTGAGCCATAGAACTAACTGGGTGACTTTGGGCCAGCCACAGACTCTCAGTCCAACCTCCCTCAAATGGTTGCTGGTGTGCAGATACCAGAGTATTATGTAAACTGGAAGAAGAAAAACGTGCAGAGTAGAAACATAAGAAAGAAAGATCTGGAACTCTGTGGGCTTTTTTATAGGATCGCTGTACCTACTTTCAGTTTCGTTGCAGCATTGAGATCTGAAGGCTACAACAAAAAGTTCTTTCTTTCCTGCTTTTCTGTTACATAACCTCTAGGTGTTCTGCTATAGTGGAACAGTTCAACGACACAAGGAGAAATGACATCATTTCCTCCATTATAATATAATACCCCATTTCCCCCATTCCTTAAAATAGAAAGAATAAAAATGGGAAAGTGATCTAAAATGCCTGACGTGAAAGTGGAGGATCACAACATTGTCTAAACAACGGTGAAGAAGGATTCACAAGTGCACAATCCATGTGTCAAGCAGAAAAGCTCTCTGAGCACTGGCTCCACTATCTCGCTGATGTAATGGTGGTGTCACAGGAAGGGCACTGTTGTCATAGTTTCTATTTCTACCATTTATCACAAAACCTAAGGCATAAACATTAGGACAGGCTTAACAGCCATCACATTTAAAATAATAACACTTCTAACTCCCCATTCTAATTAGTTGTCCCATTTCATTGTAGAAATAAATGAGAAAAAGAAGCAAACTGTTAAGATATAACATAGAAGAAGAGTCCTGCTCCTTAAAACAATATAAAATACTGTTCTTCTTGTTGGGCTACAGTCATGAAAGAAAACAGTAAATTCACTCCATATTATCTCCCTTTATCAGAAATGGTTTCTTCTGACCTTTTTTGTCTTTTGTCAGAAACATGCCCAGCACATCCATAAATCTTCAGGTTACTTGTCACATTTCTCGAGAAACAAAATTACTCCAATCCATTTTCTAAAGCTATACCATGTTATTAAATTATCATTTTTTTCCTTGTTAAAAATAAAATAAAAATGTTGTTCTGAGAAATTCATAGGTGTTCACAGAATGTGTTTTATGAACCTTCCAACAGCAACAGAGGTTATTATAGTAAACAGGGAGCATACAATACATTGCTGTCAAAAAGCTATCTAGTGTGAATGATTCTCCATCATGTTCCCAATTTATTTATAAGATGCCTATTTTTAAAACAACAGAACAAAACGAATACAGTTTCACAGTCTCTTGCATGAGTTGGGTGTGGTTGGACATCTATTCCTCATTCCCAGTTTGTCTTGCATGAAATGGGCCCAAACCGTAGATTCAGCCAAGGAACAGAGTAACAGAATGGGGACACTCAGGATAAGGGCTGGTTCTTCCTCAGCTGGGACCCAAGTTGTATATATGGTGAAATGGACGGGGCCTAAAAGCACAAGCGCCACCTCTTCTGTTCTGATATTTGTCTATGAATTTTCTACTCAGGTATTCAATCCCAAGTCAAAAGGAAATAAAACAAAACCCAGCTCCTAAGAAATAACGCTAATGTTCTTCTGTTAGGAATGTCTTTTGTCTTGCTCACTAAACACTTATGACTTTATGGCTTTTCTTCACACACAGATTTTCAAACCAATATAATTATTCTCCATTTTTACTGTGGGCCTGGTCTTATTTGACCTTTTTGGCATATCACACACCAGTCCTTCCCTCCATCCCTCTGAAGAGCAACATCTCCATGTTTATCAGTAGCAGAGTTTGTGTAGATTGTCCTTATATAAGAAAGTCTCATTGGGACCATTGCCTGTGGTTTTATAAATCAATCAATCATTCAATCAATCAATCAATCAAATAAATAAATGGCCTAAATGATCATGAGCTTAGTTTCTGTATATTGAGAGAACATACAAAATAATAAAAAGTAAAGGATCACTTCCAATGTGATTTGTTTGACTCATAACTTGAAGACAGGCAAAAGGGAACCTCAGGAAAAATGGGTGAGAATATGTATGGCTTGGGGGACATATTCTGCTGGTCCAAGAAGCTGTATCACATGCATAGTACAAGAACCCTGCCTGGAACTAGGACAGCCACTTGCTAATTGCCCCCCCCCCAAAAAAAAAAGAAAGAAATGGAAAGGAAAGGAAAACAGGAAGCAAATTATTAAAAAGAGCAAAAAATGTAGAACATGACTTGTATAATTTTGGTATATGCTAAGTGTATGTAGGGATGAAAATTTATAAATAACTGTTATAATGTAAATAGATACATAGTCCACTTTACCTTAATGTGGAAAATTGTGACTAGGTGACCTGAGTGCTGGCCTGTTCAGTCTTCTATCCAGGTGCTAACTTTGGATGGGCACCAGTTCTTGTGAAAGTTTATCTTTCAACAGGAATGGGATAAAACAGCTGTTTGGACAGAGGACACCTTCAAATAGAAGACAGTGTTCTGGCACACCCTTAAATGGAGAACTGCACGCTCTAAAGTGTGACACCTGGACATCCTAGTTTTGTCATATAGAAGGGAAAAGAAGGAGAAGGATCCTCCACAGACTTCAGGTGGGGCCAGGAGAACTCAATTCATTCTCATGGACACTCCAAGATAGTCACACTTGAAGCAGCAGTACCCAAGTACGTCTTGAAGGCTTTTATGATACACTTTCCTGCCTCACCCTTTCTAGTACCTCTGAGGAGTCTCTGATTCTGAAAACTCTTAGGGCCAGGGCCTGTCCTTACAGGGATGTGTGAACTCGGCATTCTCATGGAGTCATCGGTCTGGGTTTGCCACAGAGATCACAGACAGTGGTGAGCCCGGCCTCCTATGGCCATGAGTTCCATGACCTGGGTGTGACCACAGAGTAGACCTACAGCCTCTTCCACATGCCAGGCAGTCCTGCCCAAGCACCTTCAGGACACAGAGAAGAGCCTTCTCAGCAGATCTTAAGGATCTAGGAGGCTGGTGTGAGGATTGGTAATCACTGAGTTTTTCTGGGCTCAAACTGTTGAGCGGTTTAAAAGTAAACACCAGCACCTTGAGTTGTAAAGTGGGACTGAAAGATGGATTTCCACTCTGCATTAGAACATCCTCCCAAAAGTTATGCACAAGGAAACAAAGAACCTCAGCTTCAATATCCTGAAAAAATATGCAGAGTTGCCTTTCTCCAATAATATAAGTACTCTTCTTTCTACCATTTCAAAACTTTTGACTATAGGTTCTTTTAAAACAAGATTCTCTTGCTTATGCAGCAGTCTTCTTTCTTTACAGGCTATAGCCTTAGAAAGACCTGCTTCCGCAAACAGAACCTATTTCTTGGCCTTAGATTTCTGAACTTTTTATTAGCACCACTGTGTCCCAGCATTTGGTATACTTAGGAGCTGTTAGGGCAATTCTTCCTCATGTTCAGTCCTGTATGAATAATAACAGTGAGGCAGAATTTTTCCTCTCTCTCCACTCCCATTCCGAAGACTCCAATGTGTTTTGATTTGTCTCAAGGAAACAGTCATCTTTTAAGAAACCTCATTCCTTCAGCCTCCTTTCAAGTGGGCATAGTTGGTTTGTGACTTCTGTTTGTTGTGGTCACCCCTGCAAAGCAGAAACTTTTAGGACAACAGCCTGGTGACAAGTTATCTTTTTCTCCACATTCATTTTTTGGTTTGTTTTTGTTTCCTTCCTTAAAATGCTCGATGAACTGCCCTAGAGACTTAGTAATAAACATAAGGTTAATCTTCTGGGGCTTTATCTGAGCTAGTTCAGCAAACACAGAGCAACAGAACTTTTATCTAATTCTGTTGTCTTCCCGTTTTGCTTCCCTCTTGCCCTCTAGAAAAAACAATATGTTAAAAGGGAGAAAGGGATCCCAAGAACCATGCAAGTGGTTCCAGGGCTGAGGGTTTACAACGCATCTACACAAGGCATTTATTGTGCACTTGTGATTCTTCATTCATGGCAATTTGCAGATGCTTTGCAGAATGCTCTCATCCTTCAGGGCCTCTCCCATGCTTTCCAACCATTCCTGCAGCTTTTTTTTTCAGAGCAGGGAAAGTGAGTCATTTATTTATTTATATACTTCCCATTAGCCAAAGCTCTCTGTGTGGTTATTATATTGCAAAGATGGAGCAAGCCATAACAAAAGGCATGTGCATTGTTGTGATTCCTCTATATAGCTTCCACCTTGAGGGTTATGCAATGGAACATACAGAAAGGCAGAAAAAGGAACCTGGGGAAATGAACACATGTACAGGAGCAGATAGTAATCTTGCCAAGAATCTGGAAGCAGAAGCCCAGGTAAAGTGGCATGTTAAAAGCCTCCTGAGGAGAAGCCCTTACCGCCTCCCCCCCACCCCCATACCTTCTGTATGACAAACAATTCTGCAATTGTTGGGATTTTTGATGGCATCTATGTTATAGTATGTGAGTGGGATGGGGTGTCTACGGGGTGGACGAGGGTTTTGACAAATTCTTTCCTGCCATTCATAAGATGGAGACATGCGAGGCCTTTGCTCGGCTTGTATTAAGCAAATCAGTGGACCAGCATTATAGGCCGTTTTATCTTGCCCGGTTCAAAACAGGTTCCCTGTTACAAATGCACTGCCAACCAGGTGAATGGTTGATCCTCAGCTGTCTGTCTCAACAGCCGTCACATAACAAAGCACAATCTGGTGGGTTTGATACAATCTTGGCTCTTCTTCAACAAAGCCTATTGCTTCTCCTTGGCAGTACAGGCAGTGGTAGACATTCCAATTCTCACTCATGTTGCCATTTTAATAAATTGCTTTCCTTTCCCATCTGTAAAGGTGAAGACCAAGAACAGAGCTCGAATGACAATAAGAACATACGAAGTCCAGCCTAATAGTCCAGGATTCTGCTCCCACAGTGACCAGGCAGATTCCTCTGGGAATCCCAAAGCAGGACTTGAGTGCCATGGGACTTCCTTCCCGCTCACACACATCCCCCAGCAACCGGTATTCAGGGACCTACTGCCTCTGACTCCAAAGGAAGCATATAGCCATCATGGCTGGTAGCCACGGGCACCCTTATCTTCCATGAATTTGTCTAAGGCTGCTGTGAAGGCATTCGGCTTGCTGCCCATCTTTAGAATACAACTGTAGAAAGCAAGCAAAGGCAGACGGAAGAAAGAATGAGGCACATAGCAAAACGGGAGCTTAGAAATAACAACTCCCAGCGATGGCAATCAATGCTACACACAGCCATCTTGTGAAGCGATGCCATGAACAACCTGGTGTGTTGCCTAAAGCTGTTTCTATTCATGGGTTAGAAGAATCAAAATTCATTACAATAGCCTATGTTCTATTGCCCACTGAATGCAGTAGCTCTCCAGGATGCGAGTCAACTAATGTCAACTCTCTTCCCAAAGATCTTATTTAAATTGCTGCAACAATCATCCCTAAAATAGGCCTGTTCCACTTAAAATGTATATATTACTTATATGGTTTTCTCAAATGGTGAAGACTGCCAATAGCTTTAATGTTCAAACATGCATTATTAACAAAGCCTCAGTTCTCTGGCAGTGCTTCAGATATACAGAATCTTATTACTGGATATATTTTTAAAGCTGCTTTATTCTGTCCTTTTAGTGGCACATTCACATCAAGAAAAGCATAGAGGGAATATCAAGAGTAAATGGCATTTCCAGTAATGAAGGAATAAACCTGGATACCCACAAGTCTGTTTCCTTGGCAACTGAATGGCACAATCAGAATCTTTCAATTGCACCGCCATTAGAGGGGCTTTTAAAAGTGTGTGTGTGTGTGTGTGTGTGTTCGCGTGTGTGCACTTCCACAGCCCAGTAAAAGGAAGGAAAAAATGACTGAGGGAAAATGACCAGCATGGGTTTTCCTGGAACATTTCAAAAACCTGCAGGAAGTGAACTGGGGCTGGATGAAGAATACAATGTCTACCCCCATACACCTTGTGATCACAATCAGTTTTTTAAGCACAAGGAAGATCGCTGACACGAGAATGAAAGAAACATTCCCTCCCACTCCAGACTTGAGAGGCAAAGTTAGTTGATGATAAAAAAATAAGCTCCCAGCAAAGAGTTGGGCATTGTCTGGATAGGAAAAATGTGTAGTGCAAATATAATTAAGTATGTTTTGTCCTGATACACTATCTTCTAATATTCTAAGAGTGCAATGCTAAGCTCACTTACTTGACAGATGGCATAATATATTTTCTTTGAGTGTGGCGGGGGAGTTCCTGGTTTGCCTCTTGGCCCGATCTTGAACTTGCTCAGATAGCCTTAGGTCAGCTACTGTTATCTCAGTCTCCGTTCTGCCACCCACATCTGCAATGCAGGGAGAATAATGCTGACCTACGATATGTGAAGATTACGGGAACACTTTTAACTCTAGAAATATAATCCTTGCATGTACTAAATGCTATTAAGGCTAGGCCTATAATGTCATCTGGTGAAAGTGGAACTCACAAGCATGAGTTCCCTCATGCAAGGGACCCTGCTGGATGGTCCGCCCAGAAAAAGGACAAAATCCTCTGGAATTGTGAACAGTCTGGAGATTTTCCAGTGGAGGGAGCAGGTGACCCAGCTGTATCTCAAGTCTCACACCTGAGACTCACACCTCGACTTGATCACACCTGAGTGCCCTCTTCTGTACTCTAGAGTCTGCTCTGCTCCTTGCTGCACTGGCCAGCTGCGAGCAATAAAACAGGTTGGATGTCAGCCAGAGCACAAATGGCATAAGACCCAAAACGAGGATAACCAAGCCTGCTCTGGAGCAGGTAAGCAGGCCTGTTTCAACCATGCCATGGCAAATAAGGCTTATTTTGCCGTCTCTGTTGCATCCTTGAGTAGCCATTTGGGTGCTTTTGGCATTGTTGACACTCTCAAACTCTCGAAGTCCCAAATGACCTGCTGCAACCCTTTCGTATCATACTTTGAGAACAAACGTGGTTCTCCTCACAGCAGACTTGATGGTGTTGCTAGAGCTGCTTCGGACAAGATGCCTGATGCCGCCAGCACCTACTCAGTTTGGGGGATCGGTTTTACTTGCTGCACCCTATGAATAAGGTGCTTGTAGCAATGCAGCCAACCATGTACCCTCTTGATCCTTTCCCTCCTCTGCTAATAAGACTGCAAGGGTATGACTGGGTGGGTCCAGAAAGTCCATGCAGTAGTAAATGCATCTTTTCACAAGGGGTCAATTCGCTTTCCCTTCAGGGTAGTGTGGCCATTCCTGAAGAAGTTCACTTTGGACCCAAAGGTATTTGACAATTCACCCATTTGCCAGTGCCCCTTTCTTGGGGGAGGCATCCAAGAAGGTAGTGGCGAGGCAATTTCAAGCCCTCTTGGAATATGTTGATTATCTAGACTAGGGTTGCAGCAAAGCTCCACAGGATCCACCCCTCTGGCATTCATAGAGTCCCTCTCATGCTCAGCCCTGTCTTGGAAAGTGAGTTGAGCTAAGAAGTCCCTTAATGCTCACAGAAATCCGGCTGTGCACCCAGCAACCTTGCTCCGTGCCGTGGCACATGCAGCATGAACAAAGACTGTCGCACATCATGCAGAACAGGGATGCTGCTTGAGCGACATTTGTTCAGGGCTCGGTCCTGCAAGCACCACAGGAACGCTGGGGGCACTCAGTGGGGACTGGCACTCATGGCTGTGACGTGCACTGGAGTCCAGGGAGCTGGCCGCAGGGGGTCTGATGGACTCCCCTCCCGAGAACAGGTTCTTCACACGCCCCTCATCTAGACCCATTTCCATACAGGTTTTGGCCAAGTCGCAGGACTGAATATCTGAGAGAACGAATATTTGAGAGAATGTGAACTCTGAAGCCATCTAATGAGGGGCTCTTGGTGGCTCCACATGGCACTGCACCCCATTCAGGGCCCGCTTGGAATAGCGCCTCCGGTGTCCTGGCTCCCTGCCTGTTTCTTCTCATTTGTATTTAAACAACCCTCCCTGGCTGGCCAACCATTGTTGTTTTCTTATGATCAGGTTCTAGATATTTTAATTTTGTTTCCCTCTTTCACTGTTTTCTAGTCAAGAATCCTGCTGGATGTAGAGCAGTATGTACATTTTAATATAACAATATATCGGTGTCTGTGAGAATCCAGATAACTTCTTTTCATATGATTTTTTAATAAAAGTTTTATTTTTTAATCAAAAGTTTAAAATTTCAAAGGAACATTGGATAATAGCCAGCGAGCTAACTATAACCGACCAAGGTCTTGTGATGCTTTGTGCAGCTTCTTTTCTATTATTTTTTTAAAGCTTGGTGCCTTTTGTGCTCTGTCTCCAAACATAAATTTCTTTTTCCTACTCCAAATTAGATTCCTAATGAACATCAAAGTAGTTATTTTGAGGCTAACCACATCAGTGCAAGTCTTTATTTCGACACAAATAGAACTGGTAAGTATAGTATACCAAGCGGAAAGACACTTACTTTGGTATCTTGCCCATCCGTTCCTCAAATCATTTTTCTTGTCAGTATATTACACAAAAATATCTTATTCCTCACTTGCGGGATAGAAAAGGTGATCTGTAGCCAACTGAAATAAGTGTGCTGAATGAGCACTGGGAACTGAATCCACCCATTGGTAGATTGCACCATCTTTTCAAACAAAGATCATCATCATCACATTAGTCATATTATTACTGCACTTCATTTATAGCCCACCTCTTGCACAGGAACATGGGAAGCTGCCTGGCTATTTGTCTGGCTGGCAAATGGTCTACTCTGGGAGCAAACAGCGCTCGAAGATCTCAGGGCCCAGAAGGTCTTGCTGTCATCTGTATTCTGATCCTTCTACCTGGAGAAGCAGAAGTTTGAGCCCATCGCGACTGCATGCAATGCGCACGATTTACCCAGAGAGATGGTTCTTCTCCTACAACTGAGAGAGAGAGTAGAGAGGGTAGTGGGTAAAATGTGCTTCCAGATGAGGCTTTTATCACGTCCTTCTCCTCTTCACTCATTCGTGGGGTTTTACATGGGATCCCAGCACTATTCTCTACTCATAACCCTCCTGTGTTTCTCCACTGTTTCATGGGACTATTTTCTAACTGAAGGAAAAGGGGGATAGCTGCATGAGATCTTCTAATGAGTACTGCCCGAAGTATCATTCTTGGACTAGAGCAGGTCTGGGAAACCTTGCTTGTCCTAAAGGCTGAGCTGGCCTAGGCAAACACACAGCCAAATGCTGACCCGGAGGCCTGAGTAGTCAGGCCTCAATTGTACACTCCTGTCTCTGTCTCACACACACCTGCTCATGGATTGCCCCCTCCATTGCAATTGGGATTTCTTAAAGCTGCCATTAGTACCAATGGGGGCTTAAAAGTTTGCAGTGTGTGTTGGTTTTTAAAGGGGAGGTTCAGCATCGGGAAGGGTGAACTCTTGAGATTTGCAGCTTGCTTGGAATAAGGGCCGAGACGGGAAAGCATGGATTTTAGACTTGAGACCCCTGGGACCAACTGGAGTGGGAACTAACTGGGGTCCTTGAACTGCAAGTGTGCTTGCGCTGCAGTGGTTCCCCTGCCCCACCTTCAGCCATGGGGAGAGGGGGCTTGAGGTTGAGTCGCTGTTGGCAGGGGAGCCTAGCCAGCGCAGTCTGTCTCAAGGCACTGGGCTGCTCTGAAACGGCCGCAGGTGGCACAGCTAGGAGCAGCAGCCCCGTTGCCTGGTCCGTGGCGGCGCTCCCTGCCTTGGCGCAGTCTGTGGTGTTGCAGACTATCCCGGGACACGTGTGTACATGTGTGTGTATGAAGCCAACAAAAAGGTATCTTTGGGGGCTTTTTCTAAAGCCAGTTTCGAAACAGAAAAATAAATGCATTGGGAAGCCCTTTATGTAAACTATTTAGAAAGCTTAACAAAATCAAGTGACATATAAGCCATTTAAATAAAATAACATATATAACATATATTTTTAAAAAATATAGACTGTCTTGCTAGTTCCTTGTCCCTTCTCTATTGTCCTTCTGTAAACAGGCAAATATATTTGTATTCTGGGAGACCTTTGGCATATAAGCTGTCTCCTGCTGAAGGGGGATTTTAATTGCTTGGTATGTTTATTTCTTCCGCTGCTGTGTTTTTAATTGTGTTTTTAATTTATTTATAATGGTTTAATTAAGATTTGTTTCTAATCCATATTTTACAGGTATTTTGGAGAAATCTGCAATGGATTCAAATGAGTACAGATTTATGTGAATCTGACAGAATTGCTCTTCTCAAGACACACAAGTTCTGTCGTCTTGCAGATCAGTTTTGTACATCCAGAATGTTGTGCATGTTTAGATGCAGAAAATAGTGGGTGGGGGTAACCTCTGCCTGAAAATCAGCCAGTGCATTTCCTCCCATAGACTACAGCATGAAAATATGCATTTTGGAGGATTTTGTGCATTTGGACAATTTTGGAAATGGAAATCTGTACAGCTGCACTTTGGGCAATGGAAAAAAATCTGATTCTCTCATTGAGTGTATGAATGGCTTCTGGCAATCTGTGAAATGCAAGGGGAACATATTTAAGCAAAACTGTACAGCCCTAGTTGTGTTTAAGCAAAACTGAACAGCCCTAGTGGAATGGCAGGAAATTCTGCTTCTCTGGCATGACTGTGATCTAGGAAAGTATGTTTGCTGAGCCTCTGGTCAGCACCAACCAGATTCTTAAGGGCAGGCACTGTTGTGTGTCTCTTGTTATTAAGTGCAGAAGCTTAATGTTATATCACTGCAAAAGTAACCTGGCAACATAAGCCACTTATTAGGTTTGCCATCGAAAGCAGGAGCTGTGGGTGAAACCATTCCTGCATAGAGTATTTGTTGTTGTTACCAATTGCCGACTGTAATCTTATATTCCATTTACAAGCAGTTGAAACAAGCGGCATAATGAGCTGGAGCGCAGGTTGGTCGGGAGGGTTTTTGCAGAGCGAGGCTTCTGATTTGTTGCTTTGACTTTTATCCGTGGATCTTATTTTATGGGGGCCAAAGAGATGGAATCTGTAAATCTTTTATCTATTTTATTAACTGCATTCGCTTGCTTTGATTTATCATCAATGCAACCCTTTGATGAAAAATCAGAATGAACTGTGTAGGCCTAACATTTGCCAATTTTTCCCCTTTTCATTTTCAAGGCTGGATCCATTGCTTTTTTACCCCAGTAGACATTAATGCTTTTCTTGGGACAGATGGATTTATTGGGCAGGCCTATGGGATTTGGCATGTGTTGGGAGTCATTATTCTTAAACTGCAAAATCTGAAAAGAGAAGCAGCACTGGAACACCCACTAAAGCGGTTGCCGTTCCTTTAGCACTTGGACCATGAAACGCTCAAAAGAAAGAGATGCTGAGAGTGTCAATAGTACATATTAGAAGATATAATGCAAATGAAAAGGTGCTGCTAGCTTGGAAGAAGGCCATGCATTTAAGGAGAGTGAGTCCCTAGGCCAGCTGACTTGCCACATATTTATGGAACATCTTGCAATCATACTGGAAATACCAATATAAAAACGTTTAAAAGTTATCAAGCAGGATTAATCCTGCCAGGAAGCCACCTGGAGACCTCATTCATGCCACCTTGAATTCCACGAGAGTAAACTGATAGGATATACATTCATGTAAAAGAAAGCAACAAATAAGACCGGGTCCTGACTGTACCTTTTGGCAAACAGCTCTTTCTCCCTCTGCCCCAGGCTAACCCCTAGCTCTGCCTCCAGCTCTCTCATCACTTACTCCACAGCTGCCGTCACCCTCAAATGCCATCAGGTGGCTTCCCTTTCCTTAAAGCCTGTCTCATGTCTTATTTATCTCACACCTCTACGGCTGATTTCTTGCGTGGGCTTATGGGTGTGCATGCATACACATCTCTTGCTGTCGTTACTGTGGATAGTTTCAGCTGTCCGACTTCTAGGATCTCAGAAGTCTTTAGCAGTACTCAGCAGCTGCCTATGAACTTCTGAAAAACATTAGTTCCTGAAAGAAAAAACAACCCAGAATCAGCGTGTCAGCTCCAAAATGAAAAAAGAAAGAAATGTGCTGCTCCAGTCCAGCTTTCGTTATGCCTAGCAACAGAATACTCCAGTGTGCTGTGCATCCCTCAACAGATGTATGCAGTGAGGGCTGGCTGCCCATCGCAATCTGAGTGTCGAGACACAGCCAGAAGTGCATCTGCGTTCACAGCAGCCAAGGGCCTAGGCAGCTCTTTCTTCCCATATGGATTCCCCTTACTGGTTCAAGGTGATTATTTCCTGAATTCTCCACTTCCCCCTCCATGCCTATTCTATAGCTGCAATCTGTTAATAGTGGGACAGGTTAGCCACAAATAGGTAGTGCCCTGGAAGGAAAAGACTGTATCCTCTTCTCTGCGCTTCGCTTCTCTTTTCAAGCAGCACAATATTTGCAGGAAAGTCAGACACTTCCTTTTTCTTCTTTCTTTTGGCTGCTTCACTTTTGCCCTGGGTTTACCATGTGTGGACTGTTAAGGACAGGTGGTTAAGAGTCCTGTTTATCATTAGTGTTCATTTGCTCCTCATATTCTTTGAGCAGAGGTGCCTCAAGAGGCTTCAGCACATGCATCCCAGCTTGAGACCACACACAGTCCCCAAAAGCCTAGGTGGAAAGCCAGTGGTGCAAGTACTAAATATACATGTTCTTTTTCTCTCTGGAATCCTCAAAGTAACACACACCCAAATTTGGTTCCAAATTCAGTGACCTAATATAGGGTTTATTCCTATACAGAAGAAACATTTAAAAACACCTTCAGTTGCTTTCACACTTTGAGACACCCAAACCCATTTCAGGTTAGTTGTCTGCTTCAGATGGTTGTCTCAACCGACGCAAATAGCAAACAATGGCACCGGCAGTGGCTTTTCTTTTTCTTGAACCAGTTTGGAGCCGAAGGAGTTATCCTAGAGAAATGCCTCATCTGAAGAGCTTAAGGAGAAATCTTACACTTAACCTTGCTGCAAGATGCCAGTTTGGAATGAAATGGAAGAATAATATATTTTCTAGCGCAACAGCAAGTTTTGCAATTTGTATCACCAGATGTAGTTACAAAAGAAACCATGACAAAGAACTTGGAAGCCACAATCCGTGCATTTCACTGGTGCAGCCAAGTGAAACAGCTTATAGAAGGAACATAAAAGGGGAAAGCATGCAGTGGTCAGAAATTCCAGGGTCTGAGATGCTAACCTCTCTTCCTTGTCCCCCCTCTTGTATGGCTTGCTGCTGGTAATGCAAAGGCGCATATACATTAGAAGGGAGTGCCTGCTAATTCTCAGTCAACTGCACCTCATTATGTCAGTCTCAATACTTTCTGTGTTCATGAGCAAGACAAATGCTGACGGGGGAGAGAAGAAAATCTGAGCTGAGCTACAATCGAGCCATTTAGGGGGACACATTGCCTTGCTAAAGGAAATTCAGTCCCAGCACTCCCTAATGGCAACAATGGGCACCTATTTGCTTATCGGGTGCTGTGCATTACGGCTTGGCTTGATGTTGTGTTCTTTCATCTAGTTTCTTAAGCATGGGGCTGTATGGACAGGCAGGGAACTAAAATAAGAATAATTTAAAAATATGAACTACAGAACTTAAATCTCGGTATCAGCAAGCATGTGTGAGGGCATTTGTGCAAGACAAATTGCCTTATCGATGGATTCAGAGCAGACCCATCATATGCCTGAACAAGCACTGCCAATGCTAATTGGCAGGAGGTCTCATCCACCAAACTTTATATATGTTGGTGCAAAATGCTCCCCTGTAGTGCTAATTAATTCCTATTAATTCCTAATTAATTAATTAATCTTGATATTCAAACTGAAGCCTTATCTACATAAGACCGTTTCTTGTACTGTTGAGAGGGAATAATTGTATGTAGGAATCTTGAAGAAATCCACAATGGACTCAAATGAGTTCAGATTTCTAAGAATGTGATGTGCAGTCACATGAATTGCAGTCCCATTCATTCTGCGTTTCTGCAGACCATTTTTTTTAAATGTCCATAATTTTAAGAAAAATTACATGTAAAATATGACTTGTGAAAGAATCCAAAATGCCCATTTGGCCCACAGGCTAAAGCAAGAAAATACATTTTTTTGGAGGAGGGGGAGAATTTGTGCATTTTTGTGCTTTTGTGCAAGTGGAAATTCTCAAAGTGTGAATTTCTCCAATCGCATCTGAATGTATTTTTGCAAAATCTGATTCTGTCAATGAATGGGCAACAGAATCCTCAAAATGTAGATGGAATGGATTTACAATGTATGTTAACTCCTAGCTGTAGCTATAGTTGATAAACCATTGTGTTCTTGTAATGTGTGAGTGGACAAATTGTGGCTCTCTAGAGAGTTAGGCATCTAGAACTCCCATCATTCCTCAGGGTTGTCTATGGTAAACTTGGCTGATGGGAGTTACAGACTACATCTGGAGGGCCACAAGTTGCCCACCCTGAAAAAAAAGTTCTTTGTGATTTGGAATACCCATTGTATCAAGCATTATTTGATAACACTAATGCATCACATTATCTGAGGGGGCGCTTTGCTCCATATATTTCTGCCAGTTGCCTAAAGTCATCAACTGAGGCCCTCCTATGAGGTCTCTCCCCAAGGAAGTTGAGGAGGAGGGCCTTTTCTGTTGTGGCACCTCAGTTATGGAATGCGCCACCTCTGGAGGTTCATCAGGCCCAACCTTGTTGAGCTTCAGGCGCCTAGCAAAAACTTTTTCCCCTCTGGCACCCCTATGGCACTTAGACCATCTCTATGCATTGTACTGGTTCTAAAATATTAATTTATGTTTTATTTTTACTTGACTATGCATATTGTGATTTTTCTCTTGTTTTATTTATTATGATATTTTAATAGTATTATTTTACGTAATGTTAATACCGGTATTTTTTTGTAATGGCTGCCTGGAGAATATGATGCTAATGGGCTGTTTCAAATAAATCCAATAAATAAATAAATATTATTATTGAATATGTAAGCCTATTAAATTTACTGAGCATTATTTGTGCTTTAAAAATCCTCACTAGTAAATCTTGATTTTTGTGGCTGGTACAGATTATGCAAATTATGTATCTTTGCACAGTCTTCATTACTTTGCTTAATTTATTCTGCATTAAGCTTGTGATGAGGAGGAGCAAGGACCAATGAAAGGCACAGTAATGTGGTAGATTCGAAAACTACTATTCTAAGTAATTTCAAGCCATATAAAAATAGCTTGAGGAGGAAAAGGAGAAGGTGCAGGAGGAGGAGGAGAAGAAGAAGATTTACATGAATGACCAAGGAGAAGAAGAAGATTTACATGAATGACCAGTTTGTTACCTGACTCAACATGCATAGAATTGGAATATAAATCTGGCATGTAGCCCTCCGTTTATGATCTGGTGAAATTTTAGGCATCAACAGCAAACCTCTAAAGGTCAAAGAACACCAACAGAAATAAGCTGATCCAGGCCCACTTCATCTGTCATTTTAAAAGTGTACACTTACAATCAGGGAATTTGAAAACTAGGTGGGGCACCTACTGAGTGTACCCACAAAGCCAGCTAGATGACCCAGGAACCGTCTTCAGACATTCTCTCTAGTGCATTCCCGGAGTGGGGAGAGTGACCATACCCACTGGTCTCTCCATCATCTTCATGAATTTGCTGGCTTTGGCTCTTGAGCTTTACACACTCTGCACACTTGGATAGTGGGAAAGATACCTTGGGGATTTTTCTATTGTTGCCTGCCTTGCTGGCACATGATACGTCCCAAACATACTCTTTCTGCCTTTACACCCTGAATTTCTTCAGACCCATAGAATAGCCTTTCTATATGTAGCAGTTTTTCTGAAGTATGAATTTTAGTGTGTGCCAAACTTGTGGTACTGTTCTGTGGAGGGGAGGAGTGGCTTCAGTGGGAAAGTGAGTGGAGGAGGACTGTCCTTACAATGAGAAAGTGTCCTATCAGGCTTCCCCCACCACACACACACACACACACACACTAATGTGCCAGTGTGAATCTGTGAATAATTCAGATCTCTCACTTTGCTTCAAGAGTTGGGCAAGGAACAAGGGCTGAAAAATGCACCAGTAGCTGTGTCTGCCCATTAGTAAATCACATGGTCTGCACTGTTGCTTACTCCTGCGAAAGTTATTACAAATTGGCTCCTTAAAACATTCGGAGGCAACATAAATGGTGATCTTCTGTGCCACGTCTCTTCCTTCTCCCTGAAATGCATTTGTGATCACATTTTCAACACACTGCATTGTATTCATTGTGGCACATGCCTGTTGCATAAAACACTTCGATGGTCCTCCCTGGAGCATGCAGGCGGCTCTAGTGTAAGTTACCTCCGGATTAAACAGGCTTTATAGCTGTACATGCATTGGGGGTTTCACACTATTGGATACTTTTACAGCACCGTTTCATCAATTCTGTGAAAGCAGAGCTATCCAAACCCATCCAGGGACCTTATGGCTAAAGAGGCAGGATAAAAATCCATAAAAATAAATAGTCCAAATCAGCAAAACATCTTGCTAGTTCTCCAAATCCCTTTGTGAAGTCTTCTCCAGTGCAATTCCATCTCAGCAAGCTTTGTTGTTGATGATGATGTTTTCTTTTTGCATGAAAATCCATACATAGTTTTGTTTGTAGTCTTCCAAAGGAATGCATCAATTGTGCACAACTTTGAAATGTACATATTCTCCCCTTGATTAACATTTATGCATTCTTCACCCATTGATTAGAGTCCATTTTTAAAAAGCGCATATTTTCAATCATGTTTTTTCAAGGGTATGCATACTGTTCCATACTTTGTTTTGGGTTTGCAAATCACACTGCGAACTCAAAAATGCAAGGAGTTTGACCACAGATCATGTTCAAGCTTGTGTTCAGCCTAGAAAGTGCAAACTGGGTAAACCCTGATCAAAGATAAACTGATGCGAGTTTCTCTTGCATCCCTATGTTGAAACATCTGTATAAATCCAGCGGTACATGCCCAGAGTTCAGGGCCAGTGCAGGTAACTCTGGGTCCCTCTCCATGCATTTTGGAACATGAGCTGGCGGGTAGGAAACAGACTGAGGAGCTGAGCCCTGTCCTTCCTCTGCCTTGCCTTACCTCTCCATGTTTCATCACTCCAGGCCCTCTTATCACACTGGCTAAGCTTACGGCAGAGGTTGCTCCTGTCCTTACCTGTGCTGCTGCTCACTCTAACCAGCACACCACCTCTTCTTCTGTTTAGTACATGAAAAGCAAGGACAAATCAAGAGTCATGACCCTCAAACTGCACAGAGTCCTGAGGTTGCCACCCACTCCCACAAGAAAACACAGTGCAGGACAAATAAAAGAGAGGGTGTGACTACCCATTCTGCTAATTGAGTTGGTATAGCTATAGTTGGTTACAACCCAACATACTTCGGGAGAGAAATGCCTGTTCCTCCCATTAGGAGCAGAATAAAAGAGGGGGAGGGAGGGTAAATGGAGACACAACTACACTTGCACAGTTAGCAGAGTGTGTAGTTTGGCCCTGGAAAGCCGTTTCTGGAGCCATGTCTGCTGGTGGAGAATGGAGGCTGTTTAATTTCTTCCAGCTACCACATGTCTGCTACAGATCATCCCCTCAGCTTGTTTTGTCTCCCAATGGAACTGCTGTCTCAGTTAAAATAAAAGTACATCATGGAAAGAGACGTGGTTTGAGCCTCAGTGGCAAATCCAGGTTTCCTTCTGTGATGTGTAAATCATATTCCAGTCTACATAATGTCTGCAATCCATGTATTATGCTGCAATGGGGGGATAGATTCCCCATCTGTCCATAAAAACTGAAATCAATCTGAATCAGAGTCCCATAGATGCTATTCTCTGGCATGCCACTCTACACTGCCAGGGACATCGTTCTCTTTGAATTTCACAAAATTTCCTCTGATTATATTGGTCTACAAGGACTCACATTTCCATAGCTCCTGTCAGCTCTTGGTGAGTGGCATGACCTACGTAGGAACACACATGAGAATTAAGCTAAGACCAAATGCAGTGAATGGGAATCTTCACTACAGCCATGAGGCAGACTAGAAGGAAATAACGGAAGTATTGAAGAAACTAGATCAACTTCCACTTGGTTGCAAAATAGAAACCCAACACAGAAAGGGCTTTTCTACTCAAAGCTGTTAATTCACTGTGCCTGCTTTGAATTGCGTAACAGAGCTGAGATCTGCGTACTGCATGGTGATTTCTTTCCTGCTTTTCCACTACATAACCTGTAAGTGGCACAACACACAAGTGAAAAACGTGTTTTCTTTTGCTTTAACAAATCAGTACTGTTCTTTCCATGCTCTAAAAAAACTCACTGAACGTACTGTTTAGACACAGAAGCAAAACTGGAGGGTGATGATGTCATCTAAAGAACATGTAAACAACTATGAGCAAGGAATGAGAAATGCACAATAAATGTCTCATGAGAAAAATTCAGAAGTTGTGGAAGGGGAGGGGAGCGAGTGTGTGTGAGAGAGTCTCAGACATGATTGAAATAAACACCAACTTCACTGAATTCCCAGTTTGCTTTCCTTCAATGGTTGTTTATATATAATATTTTAATTGTCTCGGCTTCTAGCATAATGTCATAATTATGACTTTTTTTCCTACAGAGAGAAAATGGCAGCTAATTGGGAGAGGTTGAGTCAAAACACACAGGCCTCGGTGGGGGAGGGGGTGGCAGGGGGAGAAAGAATTTGTCAATATATGCACCATTTGGCCTTTTTATTTAGTCATCCTTCAGTCAGAAACATTGAGGTGGTTAAGTGGTGCCCAGGGATTCGCATTCAGCACTGGTGCTTTCAGACTCCGAAACCTCTCCTCTTGAAGTGACATTATATGGCTCTCATCACTGTCAGTGGCACTCGCTACATAAACGTGTCTTGTAGAGCTGAAGCATCTTCAGTCTTCAGTGGTTAACCTTTAAAATGTCAGTTGCTGCATATATTCTCCACTGTCACACTTGCTGGAGAAGGAGTAGAAGCATTCATAGTCACTTGGACGATGGTAAATACCAGTAAGGCGAAGCACTGGCAGCCATTCGGTGCCCAGTGAACGTACGTGACGGCCTTGCACTGCTCTGCAGGGTGGCAAGAAGTGAGGTAGAAACACATGGCAACCTGGATGCTCCCTTTGGCCCTGCTAATCCGATCCCAAAACCTGTCAGAGCAGAGACACCTCACACACCCACACAAACACAGACTTTCCTCTAGGCTACCCTAGCACTATTCTCCATCTTTACACAGCCATGCCCCTTCATTGTGCAAAAGAGAAAAACGGCCATGGATACAGTTTCCAAGCTGATTGGCCTAGTCAGAGCTGATGCACATATTCAGAAAGGCCATGTTGCGGTACAGCCCTGCCTTAGGTCAGGATGCAGGTGGGGTTCCCATGTGTGAATGCTTCATCCACCTTCAAGATGACCTGCTGGCACAATGGGATGAAGGCCGGGTTATCTTTCTTTCCCCTGACATTACTAAAGGTCTGCAGGTAGGATTTTATTTTTATTTTTTAAGATAAGGGTGCTTTCACACATGCAGTTCCCATGGTGTATTCTGAGCTGTGATAGTCCCAAAAGAATGAGACTAAATGTTTCAGTTAACGATTAACTTGTTTGCACACAATCTTTTGTGCAAAAGCAATAAAAGTTCCTGGTTTGTTCCATGGGAAGTGTGATTCAAAACAGCCTAATCCTATCTCACACCCACCAGAGATGCTTGGATTACAGCACACATCAGGCCTTGCTATCTGGGGATGATGGGACCAATAGTCCAACACCTCTAGAGAATGTGATGTTGCGGGAGGATGATATAGAAAAGCTTGTAAATGGCCACTGTGTTCACATCAATGCACAGCAATACGTCACTGGGAAAATGTTTGTGTGGGCTGTGTGGGTTGCATGTGTCAGAATACATATTTGCCTCGCTCACTGATGAGTGGCACAGCTCTTCCTCTGTCATGCCCACAACATTTTTGCAAACTTTTTCAGCAAACGATGAACCTCAGCAAAGTTAACGCTTTCCTTCTCCATCGTGGTATCTGGCCGTATGACCATCTTTACAACCAAGCATATATGCGTAAATCACGACGAACCAAGATAACAGGTCTAATGTGCATCCCCACAAGTCTGTGTTCATATTTGGTGGCCTCGTGGCCATTCCAGGAAGACCTGCCAGGCCAAAAGCCACTCTGCAAAAAGTCCTAAAATACTGTGACAGTACGTGGCACATTTTACATGGAGAAAATGGGAAGAAAACCTTTCTACTGCCTTTTGCCCCTAAAAAGGCAACCAGAACCCCTGTCCTTCTTCAATAAGAAAATGAGAGACACAGTTCTGCTCCTCCTTGCAGAGTCACCTCCAGAATATTGTCTCAGGGAAATCTGCTTGACCTCTTGGCACAGGTGCTGTAGATGCCCACAAGGTTCCTTCTTGTCACCTGTGATGCTTTTCAACTTTGAGACGATGCTGTGGGAGAGGTTATCTAAGGGTTTTCTGTGAAATGCCAGTGGCGTGTATACTCCCGATGCTCAAGTCTTGCTCTTCTTGTCATCTCAGTCCATTGAAGCTATTAAATGCTGTAGTGGTTTTAACATTCTCGATTCTGATTGTTCTAAGATTTTATTGTTTAAAATTGCAGTGCACTGCCTTGATGGCATTTAACAGACTGTGAATAAATGTTAATAATAATTACATCAACGTGCTGAACCAGGGGCTGGAATCAGTGAAGGGCTGCTCGAGATGGTTCTGGGGTTGAGGCAGATGGCAGGCCACCCATTTCAGAAGGGGTGTCACTCCTTCTGAGGCTGGGGAAGTTCTCCTGAACTGCTGGAAGCCCATGTAGTCTCAGTGGCATGGACACAGAATGCTTTCAATGAATCTTGTCTGGTTTGTCAACTACAGAGTCTCCTGGACAGTTGTCTGTACTCTCATAATATCTTAATTCAATTTCTGAAATGTGTTACAGGTGGCGCTGCTCCTGAAGACAGTCCAGAATATAGCTGTGCCCATTTTAATAGGTATAGGTCATAGCAGATTTAGATCACATCTCATGAATAAATTAAAAAGCTCTACAGGCTGCTTCTATGGCCCAGTCCCCATTCAAAGGGATACTATGATTGTCCTTTCAAGGCCCAACTGTTTGAGGATGCAGGTATCTGAAGGACACCTTATTCCTACACCTCCCACGCTTTGTTTCTTCCTCTGACCAGATTGCTCCTGCTGCCCTCAGGTCCGGTGGTGCTCTGGGGAAGAATCCAGTGTTAGGCCTGTGCAGAGCAGGCCCCTTGAAATGCATCAGGCTGAAGCCAGTCATGGCTAACTTCAGTCTCACTCCTTTCAGTAGGTCCACTCTGTGTAGGACTAACATGGGATATTGCCTTCTGCTGAATGCCAGGTTGCCTGTAGATGAGAGACCTCACCTGGTGTGCATTACTGAGACCTTAGTGGGGAAACTGGGAGAAATCAGTCTATCCAGATGATCCCCTCCCGATACTCAGTGCGCCAGCAGCACTGGTGCTGACTTGAGGGTTGGGGGCAGTGCCGGGGCCAACAAGAATTCTCCCTCCATCTCTGGGCTTCTTATCCATTTGGGGGTCAGTCTTGAGTGCCTGTATCTTATATCCCAGGGACAGATTTGGGATCCCTTTGGTGTACTCTCACATTGCTACCCTTCAGCCTCCTTGTGTGAGCTGAGCAAGATGGACTTGCCTTTGGTGTTGAGAATGCCTAGAATGATGGTCCTGGGGATTTCAACTTCCATATCGAGGTGGCCAGATCAAGGAATGCTCAGGATTTCATGGCGGCCATGAGAACAGGAGGCTCTCTCAGCATATCATCCTTTCAACACATGTAAACGGACTTACCTTTAATTTAACTTTCTTGACTGGGAAAGAGGGCAGTGAATTGATGATGTGGGGGATTAACATGCATCCTATCGCCATGGTTGGATCACTTGCTGTTGAAGTTAGCCTCTTAGTGGCCCTCCCTTGCTGCAAGGCTGGGAGGCCTATTAAATTTGCTCACCTGTGGAGGCTAACAGGTTCCAAGGAAATTTCCAGCTGGTCAGCTTGTGTTCCCGTTGAAATCCCTGTCCCCCTTGGAATGCAGAGGTGACTTTGGCACCTGGCACATCCACATCCAACTGTCTGCTCCTGCTGAGCAGAGCCCGGCCAGCTCTGTGGGATGTAGCTGAGCTGAGGGAAGTGAAGCAGAAGGGAAGGCAGCCATAATGTAGATGGAGGAAAACTCACAATGCAGGTGGTGGTGAATGGCAGTAAAGGCGATCGTTTCCACATTGCATCTTTTCAGTGTTGTCCAATGGAGTTTTTGCAAGTGGTTCATGACCTAGTATAATCTGGGACCAGGAAAAGAAATAGTGAAGCCCTCAGCCCACTGTGACAAGTTTGCCAACATTTCGTTGCCAGTGTTGTGCTCTTTTCCATGCCTGGTAAAGATCTTATTTCCCAGGCATTTTAGTTTTTCCATTTCTGTTGCTTTAAACCTGTGACTGTATTTTACATCTTTGCACTGTGGCTAGGTTTTAGAATAGGTTCTATTTTTTTATTTTATTCTGCCCTTTAAAACTCTTTAACCCATATTGTATTTTAGCATGCTGTGTTTATGGTTTTAATTATTGTGAGGACTTCAGCTGTTCAGATGTATAAAAAGGTAATCAATAAAATAAAAAGGCACCTGTGTATGTCAGAAGAGAACCTGCACTGTCAGTCTTGTGAATACCTTTCACAGGAGGAGGAGTTAGCAGGGCTGCTGTAGTATGCTAAGAATAACCATCAGTTAGGCCTGCAAAACTTCTGCATACAGCTAGTTGCAGTCAGAGCTTCATCTCAAGGTCCAGCTCCTCAGATCTTTTAACTATTAGGACCTCCAGTCTTGGACAGATGCAGTAATAGATCAGCCTCAAGCAGCTACTGAAACAACTGCAATCTGGTTGGGAAGGAGAGTACATTCAAAACTTTGCAACATACTTTTCCATTCCTACTAGCTCCATGCTAAGTAGTATGAGCAAACAAGGGTGGGCAAAGAGGCAGTACCAGAAAAGACATTATGTGAAATTCCAGCAGAACATCTCAGCCAAGTCCATCACTAACTTGAGCTTATTAGTACAACATTATGGAAGTCCTGCAAAAACAGGGACTTTAGGGAGATGCTATACGGCTTTCAAGAAAATATGAACACCATGTGACTCTTCCCCTGTCAGGCCTTGCCTTGCCTTGCCTTTCGTGAAATGAAACACTAGTGATGGTCAGGGCAGACTGTGAATGAAGTTTCAGCAAATCTCCAGAGGCCTCAGCAATTAACCACAAGGAATGCCAAGCAAGGAAAGAGTCCCAGTGATTGCCCACTGATTCCATGTTGTCACCTGTTGAAGAAAAGGGCTGGCTCCTTTCTCTGTCCATGCTGGCTGACCTTGCCCGTTTCATCTGGCACACACTTGCCAGCCAGGGAAGTTAGCTGATCAGCAAAATGGGAAGCATTACCCAAAGCAGTTTATGTTTAACTTTTAACTTTCTATCCCTGGGACAAATAGAAAGTGAATTCCGGAAGGTGTCAAATAGCAAGTGATTATCTGATGTCACCCCCTCTCCACCTCCCCAATGGTGCAGCTACATACCATGCCTGTTTTCAAGGCAGGGCATATAATTACAGCTTAGCCCTTTGTTAGAGCTGTAAAATCACATACAATGACAGGGAGGCCAGAGGGAACAAATAGCAACCTCACTCTTCTGGTTCTCAGTATCCAGCTGTGATACTGGTGCCAGACTAGCTAAGAGGGTCCCCCCAGCTTTTCTTCGAGTGAATAGCACCGGTTTGTTTTGTTAGAATGATCTACAGCATTCTTGCTGTTGATCATGTTTAGCTGGGGTGAGGATTGGTGTGTGGCTCCCCATTTCCTTGGCCTGAGTGCAGTACAAATCACAGGTCCATGACTCTGGCTGCCTTGATTCTTCCTCCTCTCTGTACAGTCACATGGCAGATAACGGGCAATGCATTTCTGCCAACAGCCTTCTTCGAAACCCAGAGGGTAACATTCGAAGAACAAGCTTTACGGTGGCTTTGCACTCAGCTTTGTCCTTTGCCTCACCCTCTCCCCAAGCAGAATGCCAGGCCTATTTTTACTAACACGCTTCCTTGTTTCCACTGTGGCTCAGCAAAAAACAGCTCCAGGGCCACTGCTTGCGGGTTACTGCACAGATGCCTGTTGCTAAAAATAGAGCATTCTTCTTTGCACATGCACCTCCTTACAGCGCATACTGGCAAGCAGAAACCCAAGTTGGAAGCACCCGTCATTCACAGATCTCGCAGTCACGGACGGTGATCAATGATGGCTCTTAAGGCAGGCCATCTGAATGTAGCCTAAATAATTGAAGAAACGCTAAGCTCCCGCACCCAAAGGCCACAAACCAGTAGCTTTTCTTCCTCCCCCATCAATTGTGCAGGACAGAACACACACACACATGCACACACACATACTCTCATTCTTTTGTGCAAGCGGAACTGCAGCTTGCATGTCTGAGTGTCTGGATGCCATCCCCAGTCTCTGCCTCTCTGCGAATGCAGCAGTCGCCATTGGCCTTCTTGCATCGGTCGCTCACCCATGTGCTGCAGGTATTTAATCAGAGGGCCATACCGGAAGGAGACCGAGTCAGAAGCAGCACTGGAGGATGTTCTAGCCGGCTGTTCTGGTCGCCTCTTTGCTGCCCATGTAGGCAATACATAGCTGACAAGGGGCAACTGCTTGTGTGTCACTTGCAGCTTGTCGCTCAGCACAATGATGTCAGAAGACAGATTTTTCCCATCTCGGGAGGAGCCTAAGAGTCCTCCTTGGTAAAGGGGCTGATATAGCAGGAAGGAGGAGAGAGAGATGTGCAGCCAAGGAAGGGGGCAAGCTCAAGACAAGCTGTGTCTGCTTCATTTCAGCTTCATTTCTAGCTCAGATTTGCTAGAATTCTCAGGATACCCCCAGGACATAAATAAAGGGGACCAAAGTATCATTTCAGCAGGTGTCATTTCTAAGCAGTTAAGCTCAGAACTGCTTAAATTGCAGGCTAAGGGGTTTAACCTGCTGTTTATTTATTGAGGCCGTTTATTGATTCTTCCATTTTTGTTGTGGGAGGAAACATGCATCTATGAGTCCATCCCCCCTGCTGCCCCTATTTTTGTATTTCTCTGTCTTTCTATATATTCTACTAAAAAACCACAAGGTGATGCTACTATACAGCTGAAGTTTAGCAGATCTGTGACTTTTCAGGGGGCTTTTGTTCCGGTTTGTTCCAATCTGAATTTTAATAGTGGACTTTCCTCCATCTAAAAGGGCTGCAAAAATGGCAGGATAACCTGGGAGAGGGTGTGAAGGAGGAAGGTGTTGTATAAAGGTCCACACACTTACGTGAATGATGGATCACTACTGCCTCATTCTGTCTCATGTGTCATTTGCTTTCTCCTTTTCAGGACTAGAAAAGTCTGCAGCACACAGACTCCTGGAAGAGCAATGGGCTTTGCACGCACAAGAATCACTCTAGCCAATTAATTAACACAGCATAAAGACTGTGAGACTGAGAGAAGAACCACCCAAAGATGTGATCTTGGTGCTGCCACCCCTTTTGGACTGTTCTTGTTGTTCCGTGCTATCAAGTCATCCCTGACTTACGGGGACCCTATAAATGAATGCCGTCCCAAATGCCCATGTCTTTGACAGCCCTGCTTCACCCTTGGAAACCCCATCTGAGAATAGGGCCAAATGGTACAAATTAGCATCCGACGGTTCACAAGTCATATGATCATGAGGATGGGTACCTCCACTATTCTAGCACCACGTAAAGGCCCGCCACCTACCCAAATATTTATTAACTGGCCCCTTGGGAAGATGTCATGCTCCAACACAGGAGCTTCTATTTCCCTGTTTTTTATTGAAAAAGAATCTTGGAAGATTAAGAGCTTGCATGCTGCATTTGAACTGCTAGCTGTTCCAAAGTAAAGATACAGTCTCATTTCCCCAGCAGTTCTGGCAGTCTTGGCTGACATATTCTCTTGTGAACTGTGTGCATGTGGAATATGAAGTAGTGTGGGTTCTTCAGAGAGGAAGTGCATGCATTCAGTGGACTTTTGTGCTGAATGTCACTCCATGGCAAGGCTTCTGCAGGGTCCAGGCCACAAATCTGAGTATCCCAAATACTCTGATTGTCCCCTTCCCAGCCCCTCCTGACACCAACATCTTTTGTCACTAGGAGAGGTCTGACTAAAGTCAGTTTATGTCTTGAGTCAATATTTGGTCTCTTGGGTTTAGCTGAGTTTCCTGAAAGCTTTACAGGAATTTCTAAAATGCACTTTAAAACACATGTGTTCCTTTTCAGGTATATTTTATAACATGCTTTAAATCTCTCCACAGTGTTGTTTTATTCATCTGAGAAAGAAAGTGGGTGAGTGGGAGAGCAGAACAAAATACATAAGCAGAAGAGAAGCAAAGGAAAAGGAGGGGAATCACAAAGCCATTCTTCTTATCATATTATCTGACATGCAGCAAATTGGAAAAAGTAGCTCATGTTTAATTCCATACCTAACTGAGGCATGTTAAGTGGTAGGTCACCTGCATGTCACACTCTATTATATGTGGTGGTTTGTTTGTCCATAAATGGGGATGATCCAGAAAGAATAGTACCATGGGGAAAGTGCTATCTATTGAATTCATTGCAGGCGTTAGGTATGAATATATTTCCAGTTTGCATCAGAATGCAATTGGTGCAATGAAGTTCCCTAGGAGAGCACAGGGAGGGATGTGAGCAGGAGGAATGAGTGGCAGCAGAGGGGGGCAAGAAGTTAGTGAAAATTCATGCTGCACTGATCTTTGCGAGGTTCAGCAGATGAGTGTTCAAGGGTTGCACAAAGTCCTTCAAGCATCCTTCACCAGCCTTTTTCATTCCTATCCATAGCCCTGCTATTGAAGTGTCCATTAAGGGTTTGCTTCTCCTCCAGTGCAGAGTCCTAGCCAATTTGGGATCACAGAGTGAACGTGTTGACATTATAATGGCATGTAGCCAATTAGAATGCAGCCACGTGATGAGGTTACAGGGAGCAAAGGAATAAGGGAAGGCAGACTGTGCCCCTGCTGCACAGGGAACGACAGGATTCTGTCTTGATGCCTGGGCACTGCGGCAAGACTTCGCTTTAGCCTCGTTTGACTCACATTATGCATTTATTGTAACACTTGTAGGCACCTTTATGCAAAATAAGAATGGGAATATGCCTCAGCTGAAAATTTCTCCCACCAAGAATAATGCAGTGAAGTGGCATTCCACTAAAAAGAGTGCTGCATGAGGGGACACGGTCTATTCCACAGGTGGGCAGAAAGTAAATCTCAAGATGATTTGGACTTCATTTCCTACCATTCCTGACCATTGGCCATGCTGGCAGGGGGGATGAAGTCCAAAATATCTGGAGATCCACCTTCTGCCCATCTCTGGTCTATTCTAAGAAGCAGGTGCCATCCATCTAGACTCCACCATTTTTGTGGGATGTGAATTACTGAATGTGAATTCCCCTCCTTGTTTTGCTTGAGCTAGTTAACTACATTGGGAAGGATCTGGAAGGGAACTTTGGTCTAGTGACTTCAGCAAAAGGATCTCTTCTCTCTGCCTCCTTTTGCAAAGGGGAGCAACAGTTACTGAAACATGTCTGCAAGGAAAAATGTCTGCAAGGCTATATTTCTCAACCTCATCCCTAGTCATAGCATAGTGTCCATTAAAATCAGGGAATGTACCAGCAGCCAGCTATTTCTTTGATGGATAAAATAGGCACAGGAGACAGAGAAAGAATTAAAAGATTTAAAGCATGCTTAAAACATTTTTAAGATGTTAAATATGAATTTTCTAGGCTAGCCTATTGACCCAATTTCTCTTTAGTGAACATCTTTGCAGAATGCAGTTAGGCGGAGCACTGGTTTTGGGTAGATGTCAACACAGAAGGATTTTGGCAAGAAGGCCTCTCCTGTCAACATGCTGGTTCTAATTTGGGATAACATAGGACGGTTAAGTAATCTTAGGGTCAAAGCAGACATTCCTTTAATGAGACAGCAAGCAGCCACTTTTCTCCACTTTTACTTTAAAGTGCACGCAGGGGTCATGATTCAGGTAGGGCCCATCCATACCAAGCGGAGGGGGAAGAAGTTAAAAACTGGAATAAAAAGGAGACAAAGATGTTGTTCTAAAGAAATGCAAAGCAGAGGAATTCTCAGATGCTATTAATTGGGAAGGTGGACTTGTAGGGTGGTCACCTGTCATGCTCTGCAGTGGCTGGTCCTCTATTTAGAGTGGACTGTTCTGTCCAGGTCTGTTAGAAAAGCATCAGAAGGGAGAGCTGAGCCTTGAAGCTCTCCAGCATAAACACTTGGACAGCAGAATGAGCAAAGCACACTGGCTCTCTTCATCACAGTCTCTGCACCATAGTGAGATGCAATGCATTTCTATTTCAGTTGTAATATTTTCTAATTTTTCATTTTGTTTACGTATGCATTTCATGTATAGTCAATGCTTATAAATAGCCACAGCTTTCTGGGCAGTTTACAACAGTTCAAATAAGCATATGCAAATATTATGCACATGTTCTGCAAATTGATGACCTCTTTTGTATTCTCCTTTGATGACCCATTTCCTCTTTTTCCCTGCCCTCCTGTGAAGCAACCACTTAAGGCAGTCGATTTCAGGTACTACCAGAGATGGCAGAGTGACGGGGCTGACAGATTTGCTGGGACGTTTTCCTACACAGATCCTGCTAAAATGAAATGAGCTCCCACATTAATTAGAGAGAGGAACCTTTTGTTTAGTATTTGCATATTATTTATTTCAAAGATTATCAATCACTTTGTAATTAAAATCTCTCAGCATGATATTCTATAAACATGAATAACATCCCAAATTCATATCAAAACCAGAACAATAAAACAACCCATTAAAAGCAGCAGTCATTTAAAGACAGAGTCACAACAGGCATAAGAAAAAGAACAAAAGAGATAGAGACAGACTCTGCAGATACCTGGGGAGAATTAGAAGGCCTGAGCGAGTAAGAAAGGTAGCAAAAGATGGCACCTGGCAGAAGGCCCTGGGAAGAGTATTCCATACCTGCCGGAGGGGAGCCACCACTGAAAAGGCCTGGTCTGGGGCATTGGGTGCAGAGTCCCCATTGAAGAGTTCAAATAGGAATAAATGGATGGCAGCACTTTTTCAGCTGAGCCATAGGCACTAAAATGTCTGGATCCTTCTAGTTTGGGTGCCAGGTCTCATTTTAAAAAACAGATCTTTTTGTGATGTCTCTCATGTGAGTGCACATGCACTTTTTCCATTTACTGCCCTGTGATGGTGGTCTGATCAACAGTATAAGTATGGTTGGTTTCAGATAACAAACTTTCCCACTGTGCTAAGATTTTTCTCAACCCTCTGAAAGATTAATTCCATGTTCAGGTTAAAGAGAAAGTTTTAATGGAAACAGCACCAGGAAGAGATCCAAGGAAAACAAATGGAAGACATACCATTCATATAGTATATTTTCAGCTTATTATGTATGTACAGAAAATGGTGGTATCAGGCCAGAATCCATGAAGGCATATTCCTACCCAAATAGCATGTGTGAAATGGCATGTACAGCCTAAAGTCAAAACTGGGTCACAGGCAAATCTGAAGTGACACACAATCTCTCTCAATACTTTGCACTCTCTGATTCATGCTGGCCTTCGCTGTCTGTGTTATTGTTGTTAAAGAAGGAAATGCCTGTGCCTCACATTTGGGCACTTCGTGAGGTAAAATTGCACCGTGTGAGTCACCTTTGCCTCTCGAAGAGATGCATTCGCAAGCTGCTTTCCATTAACAAATCTGAAATAATGGCCTTTTACCTAATAGCTGGTAGACTCCGAGGATCCAAAACACACTGGTCAGCAGGGAGCAACTTCCAGTTATGTGGCCTTTTAGGAATTAATTAAGTGCCCATCAGGCCCAAGGGCCTTATTAAATATGTGACCCTTTAACGGCTTCCTTTACCTCAGACATTGACACTAATGGATTACAAATCCTGTTCTAAGGAACTGATCAGTGACAAATCATTCTATATTAACTATTTTTTTAATCAGCAGATATGCTTAAATATCCAAATGATTAACTTAAAGGGTTTCTACCTTGCCTGCGCTTATGCTTATCAGCCAGTGGTTAAAATCTCGTGTAAGTTAGTTGAACTGGGTTCCCATTGCTATCAATAGGGCTTAAGTCCAGTCATGTTACATTGATTTTACCAGGTTCAACTACCTTAGGAATTGGGAATTCATTGTGTAATGAACAGAGTTTTGTTGTGGTTGGGTTTTTCAGGGTTTTTTTTTTAATTTTATTGTAAAACCCATGGAAATTCTATCACTGCTTTGTCAAATCCTCCACTGTCACTGTTGGGAAAAAGTAATTCATACACACTGTAGGCAAAAACTGGTATGCATTAATCCCAACATCTGGTTCATTCAATCTTGATTTAATTTAAGACAGAAATAGTGATATTGTCTTACAGTAAAAATGCAGAACAGCTCACACGGCAAATGAACAAAGTTACTGGAGAGTAATTGTATCAGCTTAAAAACCTCTTTCGTACATATGTTTGTGTGTGCGTGCATGCATGTATAGATACATAAAATGTGTGTGCATGTGTAGGTTTCTAAGTGAAAGAAGAAGGGGAAATACTAAGACAAAAGTCAGACATACATAGTATAAACTTGGACCACATTTATTTATATGAGTAGATCTGTGAAGGGGAACCAGGATGGAGTTCTTTTCTATATGAGCAGCTATCCTATAGTTTATTGGGTGAGACATCCTAGCTCCCTGGACTGACTTCTTTGGGACTGCCAATTCTCAGGTCTGCAACTTTTAATGTATTATAAACTGCCCAGGAAGGCCTCTGCAGTTATAGGTGGCCTATAAATGTGAATGAATGAATGCACATGCAGGTGCTAGAAGCCCTCACTCTCTCTTTGGGCTGCAAGCTCCAAGCAGGTGAGCTGAGTTGGTCCCCAAAGCAATCTGAATCTCTCTACTGGGCCTCCAAGCCCTGAGCAGGAAGCCTCAGGTATTATCTCTCACCATAAAGGTGCCTACACATTCTTGCCAACCTTAAGCCCCACAAAGTGTGCCGGTATCTCCCTGCCAATAAATGCAACCAAACCAATCTAACAACCAGATTAACCTAAAAAAAAAAAAAAAAAAACCCTGCCAAAGTGCCAAAAGACTTGGTGGCCACTGCCAACTGGGCAATAAGCCAGAAATTCCTACTCAGCCCCCCAAAATGGCCAGCAAAGCCTACACTGAGTACAGGGAAGGAAAGGTGCTAAGGATGGGGGTGCATGAGCTAACTCTGTCCTTCCCTCTGGCCTTTGCACCAGGTGCAGACATTAAAGGTGGACTCACACTTGTTGCTCTTCTCCCCTCCCTTGAAGTAGCCTAAGCGAGCCTGGCACGAGGAAAGAGGGCAAGGGGTGCCCGGTCCTTGCTGCTATTTATGCCCTAGCATCCTGACAGCTAAAAGGTGTGTTGACTGACTCACTGGATCATCCATGTCTCCATCCTCTTGGCAATGTGTGATTATCACGGGGCAGATCAGAGGGATTTTCGTAACCCATTCATTGCTGTGCTGTGCAGAAAAGCACACTGCCAAAAACTGTAAACAGTGTGCCAGTTCATTCACAGTTACTTCCAAGGAAACATGCGTGGCTGTCCCAACTGCATTAAGAACCTGGATAAACTGGAGTAATACTTATCAAGTGACTTCCCATAATTTTTAAATCACAAATGCAGCTGTGTGAGGATTCAGTTGTAACTGTGGAACAAATAAAACATCTAGCAGAATGTTGGGCTTATAATAAGCCATTAAAGACGTTGTTCGTTAGACAGCAAACAAAAGGCAATATGAACTTGACTGGAACCATAATGGCAATAGGCTTAACGCTAAAATGGGGCAGCTGTTTTACAGCATCACCTAAAGCATGGTTTCTCAAGGGGGAGTACAGCATTTGAGAATTGCCATCTTTAGCTGCACTCTATCCTAAATGCACTTCCATGACAGTAAATGCCATAGAGAGCAAAGAAAACTGTTATGAAAACACATGTATAACATTACAGCCTGCTTTTTAAGCACATAGAAAAAAAAGCTAGGATTTTTTCATGGTATCCAAAGTAGTTGAACATCAATGCAAGCTGTTTCTACAACTCATTTGGCACGTGATGCAATCACATCACACAAAGTCATTGGTGTATCACTCAAACTGCAGCTTGTCCTGTAATCCCAACCCATTTTGGGGTGGAGCTTCACTCAGTGTTCCAACACTGTGTCACAGAAGTAGGGAAGGCTTCTTCTAAAGGTGTAGAAAAAGAATGGGATATTCTCCAACAGAAACAGTCCCATCCATCAGCCCCTGCCAGACTGCCTCCTCCTGGGTCCAGCCAAAGGCCAGAGTTGATAGAATATATCTTTAGCACTTCATTTGATCCCTCTAGAGCACCAGTTGCCACTACATGCAGGGAACCCAAACTTTATTGCCAAAAAATATGAGTAGCAAGGTGCCATTTTAGTTCCTGCTTACACCATGAATAAGAAGCCAGTGAAGGTCAAAAGGAAAGGAGAGCAAAACCGGGTACATTTTCAAATACTGGTGTATACTGGAGTTCTCTTAGGAAGAAGCACAGTTTCTCTATGGCATAGGAAAGGGTTTAGCATTACATGAAAAACAGATATTAGCCAACCTCATTTGTCTCCTACTTGACCTTTCTTCATCAGTCTTAATAGCAAATATCTAGCTATTGATTAGTTCATTTAAAATGCTACTAGAGTAAATGTCATTCCACTTTGAATGGATGGAAGTAGTCAACAAAGAATCATCACACTAATTGTGATGTTGAAGAATGCAGATCACAAGCCTCTGGTGAAGAAGGCTAATGCAGCCACTTCCCTTGATGTGAAATCTAAGAAAAACCAAAAAACAAACCAACATGTGAGGCCGGCCATCTTGATGACTTTTGCTAATGGAAGACTGATCTCTCCCATTTCTCCCAAGTGTACTTTCCTCAAAGGCTCTGCAACTGCATTCTCAATCAATACATATTCTCAGACAGTGTAATTCATTCATAAATCATCATTTGCAAAACACTTTCCTAATAATAAATTTGCAGCTGGGAAAGTTGAAGAGGAAACCTGGTTAAGGATAAAGTGAAACGCTAAACTGAATGTAAAATGCAACTTTGCTATTGACACCTGCCTCTGGAAGATGCCTTCACAATAGCCACTGTTGAATGAAATAGCTTTAATTTAGGAAATGCCTTTATAATCACCTCTATTGAATTAAATGGGTTTCCTTCAGGAAACAGCCATCCATTAGCCTAGCTGATGTTCAAGGCAAACTGAAAAACAAACTCTTTGTCATGGGGAGATAGGATGTGATACATAGAATTTAACCTCAATTTGGCCAACTGTACACTGGCGGATTGTCAGCAGCAAGATAAAAATTGAACCAAAGACATATTTTGTGGTTCAGCTGTAAGGCCAAGAAACTGATTACTCAATGGACTAAAAATTTCCTTTAAACCTCAAACACAGGGTTACTATAATCAGTTATATGGTTAAAAACACCAACCTGGGTTAAAGAAAGGATGAAACATCTGGATTCGTTATTGACTGTGACATACTGACTATGACATAAACTGCTGGTAGTTTGTCTGGGAGGGAAAGCAATCATCAGGGGGAGTTTCCCCCCTTTAAAATGTTGGGTGAAAACTTTCTTAGCTCCTCAGGTTTTCAGACTTGTAGCAGGGGCAGTCCACCTTTGAATGTTGTCTTCACATTTTCAGCCCTACTGCTGTTAGCATCCTATATATCAGGGGCTCAGGGGTTTGGAGGGCTGCATTTCCCCATGCAGAACTCACTGGGGTCATGCCACACAGAATTGTTAGCTACTGAATTGTTTTCTGTAGTGGAAGCCAACACGAAATACACGTAAGGATGCACGGACTTCAGAGGAACAAAGCATGGAAGAAGCTCTGTTTAGGATTGATCCTGGGAGCGTCTGTGTGTAAAGCATGTCCTCTACCATGGAGCGACAGCCCCAGAAACCATGCCTCCATTTCCATATGTTTATTTTTCCACCACCCTCCACCATGCCTTGTTCAGGAATTCTAGAAGAGTTTGGTAGAAAGGGTCTTACTAAGTGGGGCTCTTCTAAAACTCCAAGAAAAAAGCTTGATTTGATGGCACTGCTGAATCACTCCCATGTTTTTACATTTATGTTACGATACTGCTGACTCAGAGCATGCAGCATGAGTTGTGCAGATGTCAATGAAAGCCAAGGTCTTGTTGGGAGACCCACATCCCCCTTGCACATAAAGGCATCTTCTGTAGTTGCTATGATTGTGGTTTTCCGCTGGTTTCTAGAACAGCAACAGCTGCCCTGGCCACAAAGTGCAGTCTTCAGAAGAACAGTAAGCCAGCCTAGGAGCAACACGCCCTCACCTGAGCCTTGGAGCTCCTGAAGTGATGCGGAGTGCATTCCTGCACATGGTACATCATCCGAAGACTGACTTAGCATCAGCACAGCATCTGCATGGCATCTAGGTTTATTTATAGATAAACCTAGAATTCTCTCCTAGAATGCAGCATCCGCTGTGTTGATGCTATGGCAAATGCCGTTGCACTCAAATGGGAGCAACAATGTTCAACTGCGCATTAAAAGGTGCTAACCCAGCAATGCAGCTGCTGCCTCCACTACACCTATCAGACTAAATTAATCCTCTCACACAGAGCATATGCGATGAGTCTTTGCAGGACTGTGGTTGTGCCCCTGTGCACTGAGACTCCCAGAAATAATAGACACTAAAGTGGCACATACTGGACTTAGTAGTTATATTATTGCTGGAGCCATTCACCTAAAGTAATCCTTGTTTTTCCTCGCAGATCGCTCTGGAGTCTACAAGTCCAGTAAAGGGCCTGAAACAGACAGGCTGCAATCAAGGACTTCTAGAACCCTGAAGTGCATCATAAGCTCTCGGAGCCATAAATGGCAGAAACCCTGAGCTGTGTGTGAGCACAGTGAAGTGTAAAGTAGTCTCTGCCTGCTAGTGCAGTGTCGCTGTCCCTGCTATAGGGCCTCTTCACTTGGCGTGCCACTAACATGCCAAGACTTTCCCCAGTACTGATCCACTGGAAGCTCAGGAGAAGTTTTTTGTGCTTTGATGCAAAGGATTTCATGCAAAGGGGATTCCTCTCCATATTGAAACAGATGACAAAACAGTTGCCAATATTGTGTCTCTCTGGCATGTACTTGAAAAAGCTCTGTGACTCAAAATTCTCCTCTGGATGTATGGCACGAGATTTTGATTCTGAGTGTGGTTTCCACATGCATGTTCATTTGGTTCTGAGTTGGCGGCATTTGGCAGGGGGTGGGGAGGGACAGGCACTTGCTCACTTCATTTTCACATCTTATGTTTTCTGAGACATCGGGCTTCTTTTAGCAGCGTGTTCCCTTTGGAAAGATGCTGTCCCAAGAAATGACTAAACTTACTGCCACCTACAAAAAACTTGCAGCGCGGATTTCCATTCCTCAACCTGCTGTTAAAGAAACAAGAGCAAAGGAGACCTGTTTGTTTGTTTGTTTTTTGGGGTGGGGGAATCCTAATTTCACAAATGATTTGCTATGTGGGAATGCTGTTCCAAAAATGCAAGCCCAAGTCCTCTTAGGAGCACACAACATATGGTCCTTTTATATAAATAGACAAGAGGTGATAGTACCACACTAATTCTCTATATAGATTCAAAAGCCACTACAATGTTGGAAAAAAATGTTAAAGCCATAGATGCTAGAAGAAAGGGAAACAATATACACCCACTGTGTGGAAGACAAATAGATGCGCACCGGCTGAAAGTGTTCATAAACAACAGTAGTCACTTATCCAGGCCCTTTCAAAGATCAAGAGATGCCTGGGGCACTGCTATTTGTGAGACCTTCCCAGTATATTAAAAGAAGAATAAATAGCAAAACAAGTTTATAGAAATTGTTATATTTTAAATGGTTACATTTAACAAATGCTTGCCTTTACCATAAACACAGTATAACAACTTGTACTAAATGTTCCTCATTTTATTTAACAACTGCTTTGCCAGTCTTCTTCTGTGCAAATTTACCAGTTACTGTGGAAAAATGCAGTTTCTTGCAATAGCACAGTTCCTGTGAAGCATAGCATGGCGATGCCAACCATCTTGCCTCATAGTTGGATGCTAGTCGTTCTTGACCTGCTCCAGCACATTGAAATGTGAGGCCCTCCATGAATGCAAGGCCTGGGCCAAGTGTCCCTGATGGCCTCTCCTAATAGGTCCAGCACTCGTCAAGTGTCGTTGAAAGGAACGTTGTTTATAAATTGGAGTGGAGAGGGCATGGCACACCCAGCGATCTACGGATGGCACAATGGTTGCCAATATTGCGTCTATCTGGAGCATGCTTGAAAATGCTCCGTGACTCAAAATTCTCCCCTGGATGTATGGCAAGAGATTTTCATTCTGAGTGTGGCTTCCACATGCATGTTCATTTGGTTCCGAGACGGCAGCATCTGGTACGGGGAGCAGGCACTGCCTTACTTCACTGTGACATTTCCACATGCTGCATTGTATGAACAAGAGGCTTCTTCTGGCCACCCGCTTTCATCTTGGAAGCAAAGGTGTGGGGCAGGAAGGGAAGGGAAGGGTTGTTAGAAGTCGTATACACAGCTGATCTAGCAGAAATGGAACTTTTACTGTTATGAAGAGACAGCAAGCTTCTTGATGACTAGTCAATTTATGGCATTGATTTTAATGGTCTGGAGTTCACTACATCTAGTCAAATGATGATAAAGAGTGGCATGGTGGGTAGGATGTTAGACAGCGGAGCTGGGAGATCCAGCTTCTAGACCAGTGATGGCAAACCTTTTAGAGACCGAGTGCCCAAACTGTAACCCAAAATCCACATTTTTACCACAAAGTGCCAACACTGCAATAAAACCTGAAAACAGAAGTTTTAGTTTAGAAAAAGCAATTCACAGTCAGTTCAAGCAAATCTCTCTCTCTCTCTCTCTCTCCCCCTCCCCTTGGCAGCGCACTGACCGGCCATGTGAAAGCTCGGATGAGTCGCGGCTAATGAGTTGCGGTGCGTGAGGTCATCACCTGGTGCCCCTACTCCTTTCTGAGCATGTGCATGGCCCCTAGGTATGCTGTTATCTGATGTTCGGCTGCTGGGGTGATGCTGGCATGACTTGGCTCGTGTGCCAACAGAGAGAGCTCTGCGTGCCTGCTTTGGCACGCGTGCCATAGGTTCGCCACCACTTTTCTAGACCCTACTCAGCCATGAAGTTCACTGGGTGACATTCCACTGATCATGCACTCTCAGCTTAACCTACCTCACAGGGTTGTTGTGAGAATAAAATGGAGAAGAGGGGGATGACTTTGTAAACTAGCACAGGCTCCTTGCAAGAGGAACCTAAATGTAATAAGTAAATAAAGTGATGTGGAAAAAAAATAACTATCTTAATTTCTCTGAGTTTGTTTTTTTGAGGGCTTAGCTATAGAAAAACAAACAAACAAACAAACAAAAAACGTTGGTAACCTTAGCAAGAGCTCTAGACTGCCTTTGGGTAAGACCCCCAGTAACTTTCTCTGCATTATCTAGCTTCTGCCACCCCATCACCTGCTACAGCCAGGTGTGCCACAGAGCTGGCAAAGGAGGGCACATGATAGGATCCAGGAGAGGAAAAACGGAGACAACCCTTAGATTGCATACACAGGCTGGCATGCTCCGTGGAAGAATAAACTGCATAAAATACACTAAGGAAGTGAATTCCTATTTTTTCCAAATTTGGTTCACACAGAAATGTCATAAACAAACAGGGAAAAAGCTCCTTCCTGCACAGCACTGGTTCAGTTCCTGCCCAGCTTGAAAGTACATGAGCTAAAGTCCAATGAAGGATTGAAATCACTGGCACTGGGTCTGTCTGGATTGCCCCCACATAAGCCAAGTTCTGTGCTGGCCCCCAGCTGCAGAGCGTCAACCGAGAGCTGGCCCATCAGCCAAAGCGTCAGGTTCTAATTCAGGACTCCTCTCCCCAGTCAGCAGAAAGAATTAGATAGTGATGTCCTCATTTTGCAGCTGCCGGTGCTGCCACCAGGTCACGACAGAATGACAGATGGAGAAAATTGCACTGTTGCTCCCCTTGCTCCATAGGCCGCCTTTCTTGATCTCTAGCACGGTAAGCCTAGCACAGGCCTCAAGCAAAAGAGTTAATTTTAGTCGGAGAAGGAGAGAGGGTACGGTCGTGGTGGTGGTCCATCTCGTTTTCAGAGCTATGGCTCAGGCACTGAGTACCTTGCCCCTTTTGTTGCAGTAGGGGAGCAAAATAATTAGTCCCAGATGTATATCTAGGTTCACATGACAAGCTGCCATGGGCTGTTGTCAGGTGAATGGGCTAGTTTCCCATGAGGTGGCTTATTCATGAGCAACAAGCCACACTGGCAACACATGGCCGGCTCTTGAGGTTCTTTTACTCTCCTCCTTTTTTCTGTGGATTGTCTTTCTTGATTCCCAAGTTGACAGCTAGTGACAGCCCCCTCAAAGGGCGCAAGCGGCACACGGAAGAGCTCTCACGAGAAAAATCTGCCCCTTGTGGGGATTGGGGTTTCAGCAGGAGACAGGAGGAGGGATCTCAGCTCCCCCCTCTTGAATTGTCATGGTGCTGAATATGCACTTACCCAGGAGTAAGTCAATCGCTCAAATGTAGTTCTGCCAGGGAGAGGAACTGGAGGAGCAGCCAAGGAATCTTCCTGCCAAAAGCTTTAAAAAATGAATTATTTGGTGGGAAGGAGGGGGACCATTTATTCTTAGTGCTCAGAAAACTATTTGCAGGGGGCAGTGGGTGGAGGAGGAGGAGGGTGAATGAAGGCTGCTTCTCCATCTGGTGCAGTAAAAGGCTTTAAAAACATGCATGCTTGGTTTAACTCTTATTTCATGGAAAACTCTTTGCAGGTAGTGAACTGATAAAGCAGGCTGGATGGGGGGCAGAAAAATTTCCCTCTGGAGCCAGCAAAGGAAAAACATACCTGTGTGTTGTGTGCAGCCAAGTTGTCTCCAACTTAGGGTGACCCTATGAATAACTAAATATGGATTACTGCCCTGTCTGTGACAGCTCCATTCAGCTCTTCCAAGTTGAAAGCTGTGGCATCCTTTACAGATTCAATCTATCTCTTATTTGTTCTTCCCTTTCATCTTCTGCATTTGACATTCCCTAACATGATTGTCTTCTCCAGTGCCTTCTTATGATGCTTTCTCATGATGTGTCCAAAGGATGAAAGCCTTTGCTTCCAGAAAAAGCTCTGGCTTGATTTGATCTGGGACCCACTTGTATTTTCTTCTGTCCATCCAGGGTATCTGCAAAGCTTTCCCACCAGCACCACGTTTCAAACATAACATTTTTCTCTTTTTTCATATTATTTTCATTATTTTCTTGACATAAATAGAACACAGAAAAAAGAAAGGTATATATGCTGCAGTGTGCATAGACTTCCATCCTTATTCTAACAGCAGTATTACAAAGATGTGCATGTTGTTAGTACATCTGTTAGGTTTTCTGCTGCTTCTTTTAGATAAAATTAAGAATTAGCATAAAATGATGCATTGATCTTCTGTAATCAAGGGCTAAATTGCATATTACACGGGTTTGGAATTCAGTTTGGCAGGGGAGGCTTTGCAGCAGAGGAGCAATGAAGAAAGCAGGTGCTTAACTGTGTCCATGTAAGTTCCTTTCCTAATAATCTCCATATAATGGTGATGGGATGGAGAAACTCCAGAAGGGCAGCTACTGGGCAGCAGCAGTAACTGAAAGCGACACTGGCAGTGGATCTTCCTTTCACTTTCTTTCATGGCAGTGATGCTCATGCTAACTCCAGTTAGCATTGCATAGTAGGGTTTGGTAATCCACCTCTGAATTTTCTTACCTAGAAAACCCTATGAAAAGCTTCGTTTCAGTGTACTAAAATGGGGCTTTTTTCAATCAAGTGGAAAGTGTTTTACTCTGGAAATGAAAAACTCAGAAGAAATGGAGTGGCTTTAATCCTGAAGCAAGATGTAGCACAGGCAGTAAGAGGCTATAATGCCAAATATCAAACAGAATTAGTGGAAAACCTATCAACATGACCATCAGTCAAGTTCATGTTCCAACAACAGATGCAGAAGAAGAAGAAATGGAAACTTTTATGCAAGAGAAAGTTGATAGCACACCAATACAAGATACGTGGCTAATCCTAGGAGACTGGAATGCAAAGCAGAAGACAAAGCACATTCAAATGTAGGAAAGTTTGACCTAAGAGTAAGAAATGAAGCAGGAGAACAACTCATAGAATTCTGTGAAAGCAACATCCTGTTCATTGCAAACATATACTTCAAGCAGTGCTCAGATGATGAAGCAGTGCTTCATCAGATGGCCAATACAGAAATCAAATAGACTGTGTAATTGGATGCAGAAGATGAAGAATCTGTATTCTTGTGGCCAAAACAAGTCCAGGAAGAGACTACAGTAGTGACCATCACTCTCCATTTAAGAGAATCAGGGTCAAGCTAAAAAAAGTTCACCGATGGAAACATAGTGCCAGAAGAGCAGACTTGCATCGTTCAGCTTAATTGACCATGAGCCAGAAGAACTGTGGACTAAAAGGAGAGACATCCATAGGGAAGAATGTCAAAGGATGATCCCTGTATCAATAAGAAAGAAAAGCCTAAATGGATGACAGAAGAAAAGCTCATAGTACCAACGGGCAGATGAGAGGCAAAAGCAAAAGGTGCCAGAAATAGAGTCAGAATCCTGAATACAACTTCACGTAGAAACAAAAAGAACTATTAGAATGATCAGAGCAGAGAAACAGAAGAGAGGAAGAAGAAAGGAAAAACAAGAGCCCTCTTCCAGAAGATGCAAGAACTCAAAGGGAAATCCAAACCTAGATGAGGAATGCTAAAAGATAAACAGAGAGCTGCACAATCTGACCAGAAGTAAATAAAGAGAAGGTGGAAACAATATACGGAAGAACTGTGCAAAAGAGATGGAAGTATGAAAGACTTCTTCAAGGAGGAATCCTATGAGGAAGGGGCTGCAATCTTAGAAAGCAAAATAAAAGCTGCTCTGAAAGCACTTGGAGGGAGCAAAGCATCTGGAGTAGGTAAGATACCCATAGAACTATTCCAAGCTGTATTGCTCCAATCCTAACAAGAATATGCCAGTAAATGTGTGTGTGGGTGGGGATTGTTGCACACAGGGACACAAAATATAAATATGCATGTTAAAGGATTAAAAAATAAAATCAGTAAGGATGCTTTTACATTCTTGATTTAATTCCTTTAAAAATATTTGAAGTTCATGAACTGGATATGCTACTTGCCATCATGCTTGCTTTTGCAGTGCAGCAGCAAGCGCAATGCATCTCTTAGAGAGAGGCTGAGGAGGCTGAGGATGATTTTGATGATGGTGCCATGGACATGCAGTATTTCTTCATTGTTTCGTTGACTTGAGGAGTATGCTTGTTTGCTTAGACATTCAGCCTTCCTGCTCAGGGAAAACCCATTTTCCCAGTCTGGAACCAAGCCCTTCCCAACACGGTGCCTTCCACATGTGTTGGACTAAAACACCATCATTTCCAAGCACTGGCATGTTGGCTGGAACTGATGGGAGTTGGAATCCAAGAACAGCACCAGGTTGGGGATAGGCACTGACTGGCTGTGGTGCCAATCCACCCTTTCTCCCAGCTCTCAGGGGGCATCCCCGCTAAACTGCCCCCCTCTGACCATTTCTAAGGGCCACAGGGAATTGCTCCCTCAAAGCAATTCCAAATCATTTACTTGCTTGTTCTACTTTTTTAGGTCCCAAAGTATGGCACATTATCCTAGTCCCTGAAATGAGATATTGTCTTTTATGCTGTGTTGGTACCTTAATTCATTCTACATTGTTGATTTTATTCCAATTTCATTTATATTTTTATCAATATCATTATAAAATGTCTGGAGAAATGTATTTCATGAAGCATTTAATGAACTAAATAAATAAAACAAGAGGCAGCCTACATTTGATCCAGAGCAAACTGGGTATGTGTCCTCTGAGGGGCAAAGGTACGCAGAAGCCCTGTAGCCACTCCTCTCTTCCTGTGCACAGCTGTACAGGCCTCTTCCCTGTGTTGGGACAGGTACGAGCATACCGTAAACGCCTCTGCACACATTACGTTTTCTTTTTCCTAGATGGCCACACTTGCTGTGTTTACCTGAGAGACTGCACGGCCTCTGGAGGGGCTGGCGGAACCTACTGGGTAAATAATACATGGGCATAAGAGCATGACTCCGGCAGCCCCCGCGCTCGGTTCTTCATTTTGTTGAATGAATGATTTATGGCATGTCTGTGAATCCAGTCCCTTTCGGAGATGATGTCATTCTCCTCATTTATTACACATGTGGTACTCCAGGGTGGGGTGGCAGGAAAGGCAGCGATGTTCTTCGCATGCGGCCACGCTGGGCCATGCTCGAATGAGTTCTTTTCATGGCCACTGCGAGCGGCACCTGGGTTGCTCACAGATTCATTTCATTTAGCCCAGGAGATGGAAATCTTGCATGCGTCTGTGTCACCAGGGGTGGAGAACAGCCTGCACCAAGGAAAGGCAGCGATGTGGAGTGGTCTGAAGAGTGCTGATAGACTAATTTTTCACAGTATTGGAAAGAGGTTCATTTATAAGCTTATTCACCCATGTCATGTATGCGGTAGCTTTTCAGAACACCTTGCCTGACTGAACAGGAAGTTATTTGTGGAACGCGGTGGGATAACATCCAAAGAGGAGAGACAGTGTGGCGCTGTAAGTATATTAGTAGCTGTAATACTGTTGATACCTGTAACTCTGCCATAATTATAGGTTACATATTTCCTTCATTGCACTGTACACAGCAGCAGGAACTTGTGGCCCTCAAGAGGTTTTGGCCTACAAATTCCATCAGCCCTAGCCAGACTAGCTAATGGCAGTGCATCATGAGAATTTTAGGCCAAAACATGTTGTAGACCACATGTTGTCCATTACTGCAACATGAGATAAGAAGGAATCCACAGAACCAGTTGGTTCTTATTATGGGGATCAGCAGAACCAGCATGTTCTGAACAGTCTTGGCAGTATAATCCTATTCCAAGGCTTTCGGTGCATGCTCTGAGACCTCCTGCATGTTGGGTAGGTGGTGGTATCAGTATTGAGCCTATTTTGTGGTGGTGCAGGTGGCAAAGCAACCATTCTTTGCCTCCAGCATTGCATCTTCACAGGAATGTTCAGCTTTTCAGAGTGGTTTGTGGCTTTTTACCACTTGGGCCAGCAGGAGGGCTTATAGAACCCTTAGAAGCACACTGTGATTAGTTTGCTCAACACTTGGAAGATAATTTCACTCAGACTTGACACAAGTTGGGCTCCACAGTTGATACAGTTGCATTAATAGAGGAATCCAGAGCACTGTCTGGTCTGATTTTGTTGGATGAGTTGAGGCCATTTATTGAGGCCTCAGGATGTGGACAAGGTGCTTGGTCAGGTTCAACCTACCACCTGTATACTCAACCCTTGCCCATCATGGCTAATCAGGAGAAGTAAGGAAGGCATTCACACACGGATCCAGGAGGCAGTAAATGCCTCTTTGCGAGAGGGAGTGGTACCAGCCTCTTTAAAGGAGGCTATAAAGCTGAACTTGGACCCAGTGGATGTGAATAATTATGGACCTGTTGAAAATATTCCCTTCTTGGGCAAGAAGTGGGTGATTGGACAGCTCCAAGCACTCTTGAATAAAAGCAACTGTCTTGATCCCTTTCAGTCAGGCTGGAATGGAAACTGCCTTGGGAGCCCTGTGGGATGACCTTTGCTGGGAGAGAGACAGGGTGATAGTGACTCTGTTGATTCTCCTGGACCTCTCAGCGATTGTCAACACCATCAACCATGGTGTCCTTCTGGATAGGCTGGATAGGCACTGCTTTGCTGTGGTTCCACTCCTACCTGGGTGACTGAATCCAGAAGGTGGTGCTGGGGGATTGTAGCAGTTATGCCATGGGGTACCACAGGGCTCCATCTTATCCCCCGTGCTCTTTAGCATCTACATGAAACCACTAGAAGAGAACATCCAGAGGACTGGGCTGAGGTGTCATCGATGTGCAGGTGACACTCAGATCTACTCTCTTTCTCATCGAATCCAGGTGAGCCAGTGGCCATTCTAAATTAGTGCCTGAACTCGATAATGGACTGGACGGGGGGCCAATAAGCTGAGACTCAATCCAGATGGAGCTGCTGTTGGTGGGTGGATGGTCTGTCCAGTTGGGAGATTTTCAGCCTGTTCTTGATGGGGTTGCACTCTCCACAAAGGACAGGGTTTGTAGCCTGGGGGCGTTCTCCTAGACCCTGAATTATCACTCAAGTCACAGGTGGACTCTGGCTAGGAGCACCATTTATCAGTTCAGACTGATTTATCAACTACGTCCCTATCTGGACTGGCAGAACCTGGCCACAGTTATCCACACTCTGGTAACCTCTAAAAGCACTATATGTGGGGTTGTTTTGAAAATGGTCCAGAAACTCCAATTCATTCAGAATAGGGCAGTGCAGCTATTACTGGGAACTGTCCCATGAGAGCTCATCATACCACTCCTCTTTCAGCTGCACTGAGTGCCAGTTGGAGTCTGGGTCCAATTCAAAGTGCTTGTTCTAACATTTAAAGCCCTAAACAGCTTGGGGCCAGGTTATCTGAAGGAATGCTTTGCCCCATAGGTTCCTACCTGACCCTGAAGATTATCTGCTGGGGACTTCTTGGGAATAGCCCCTAAAGAAGTAAGGGGGGTGGCAACCAGGGGAAGGGCCTTTTCAGTAGTGGCACCCTGAAGCAGTCGGCATGAGCTTAGATGGACTCTGGGGAATGTGGGAGGACAGGAAGGCCTGCAGGAATGTTGTCCATGAGGTCGCGATGTGTCGGACACGGCTTCACGACTAACAACAACAACTCCATCTCTGGAATGGGCTCCCCAAAGAGGTGTGTCTGGTGCTATCTCTGACATCTTTTGGTTGCCAGGTGAAACCCTTTTTAACTTTCCAGTTATTCTAATAGTTAAGTCTTGTTGCGCTAGTTTTAAATAGTGTTTTCTTATTTGTTGCTCCAGTTTAAATTTTTTTTTTTTTACTTATTGCTGCCCCGGGGGTTAAATTACTATAGCTGGTGTGGATGTTGTCCTATGGCTGTCGCCTTGTTGTTTTGTTCTTCCTTATTGTTTGTTTAATATGAGTATTTCATGAATTCCATATATGACTTTTAAATTTGTAAACCGGCCAGAGAGCCTGTGGGCTATGGGGCAGTATAGCAAACAAACAAACAAACAAACAAACACACAAATTGTTGCTGCTCTGCTCTGTACACTTGGAACAAAGCAAGACTTGACACAGCCTTGCCTGGCCAGTAGCACATCTCACCTTTTTCGTTCCGTGGTTAACATGGAAGCCAGGCGGAGATCCATTCCTCTGCTTTTAAACTGCAAACCGACATGTGCTTACCTGGGAGTAAAACTCATGGAACTTTATTGGGCTTATTTTGAGACATACAGGCTTAGATGACTCTCCTCTTTCATATGTATCCCCACCACCACCGTCGCCCCACACACGGTACAGATATGTACATTTTATTTTAATTTAGGACAGTTTTTAAGCATGCATTAGATAACTGTTTGGTGAGACTTGAAATGATTGTGTGACTTTCTGCATGGGAATGTTGAATCCATTAGTGAACTTGGCTGAATAGGTCAAGAAAAGTAATAGCAAAATAAATATTTTATTAGCATTTTGTGCAATTTGCTAATGGGCACACCACTTGCTACTGGGATCTTTTCATCGAATATCAGATAACTCAACATATATTATGTCCAATTTTTACTCTAAAATATGTTTCTCACAAATAAGTATGCATTATGGTTTTCACACTAAAAAACTCTTCTGTGGAGGAGCAAATGGTCTGTTTTGTTTGGTGGCAAATATTCATTAATCTCTCTGTATAGATTATAATAAAATAATTGGAACCATATTAGGCACAGCATCAGACAATTCATATTTCTTTTTTAAAACATGATTTCACATCAGTGACATATTTTAAAGTTTATATACAAGTGATTGATTTAAATAAAGACAACTTGTCTTTAAGGAAATACTAAACATGCACATATTGGACCAGCCTTTTCCAACCTGCTGCCCTCTAAATGTTTTGGACTACAAATCCCCTCATCCGGACCATTGACCATGATGGCTGGGGCTAACGGCTGATGTAGTCCAATATATCTGGAAGCAGCAGGTCAGAGAAGCCTGTACTAGACTCTTTTTACCCTGAGGAGGCAATAATAATACTAGAAATACTGTCAATAACAACTCAGATCCCTTTTGCATACCAAAGCCAACTGAGTGGGATGGTGTAACGTGATGTCCTGCAACAGCAGGAGGTTGGACTCAATGGCCTTCATGGCCCCTTCCAACTCTACTATTCTATGATTCTATGAATACAAAGTATTTGGGGGTAGCTTGGTCTAGAAGAGGTCATTAAAAACCAATTGGCTTTACAAAAGACCCTTGCTGGATATGAAAATGGCTTGTTGATCTGGCAAAACTGCTGCCTGAATTTCTGGACTCTGCTTGGAGGAACATGCTCTCAAAGGACTGTCTCAATGAGCACCGGCTCTTCAAAATTCAGCTCTTCACAACTGCTTCTCCTGCATATTTTCCTGAGGCCTGGACTTTGGTCCCCAAAGTTCTGCCCTGACAGCACCACTGAGCACAAGTATAGCTTGCAACTGACCATTTTCTTGCTCCAGCTTTTTTCTGAAGGTCTTCCAGAATATTTCCATGGGCATTTGTCATACTAAAACAACTACAGCCAGCAATAGCATAAACTCATGATAGCTTCAGTGTGCCACCTCAATGTCAAAATGTCTGTGCAAATCAGCACTGGGATACTGCAGATGGCCTTAGAATATTTGGAACTGGAATGGAAAATGAAAATGAAATACAACCTGAATTGGTTTTTCCTTCTTTCATCCACTGAAGCAGCATCTTTTCTAGCATCTGCACTAGTCAGAATCTGGAAGGGTAATTGTATGGCCTTGGAGAAAGGCAAGATTTACAGCTGTGTAATACTGGGTAGTCTTGTGAGGCAGGCAAAGATGCTCTTTTGAAACTGGAAAGAAAGAAACTCTAAAGTCTAGAAGAGTTTAAGATACACATCTTTGATAATAATATAGTGTTTATTTCAGATGTTTTAAGAGGAATCATAGTGCAGCTTTTCTGTTCAACACAGCAGACTGTAATCATGATTTATAGGCACACATTTCTGGACATCTTTTCCTTCCTTTTAACCATTATTATAATATTACAGTTTTACCCTAGCTTTCTTCCCCTTGCAATAAATTGAGGTGGTTTAGAAGATTCTTCTCTCAATGTTATCCTTATCCTTACAACATCAACCCTGTTAGGTAAGTTTTAATAACATTGATGCAGTGCTGTGAGGTATTTTATGGTTTGTTGCCTCTTTGGAAACTATTTGTGTAATTGGAGGCCTTGCAATTTGCTGACTAACTGGATATAGTCACAGAAATAAATACATAAAAAGTGATTTACCTGTAAGGTTCCTTCACAAGCACTAACTGCATCCCATAGAGGTGGTGATTAAAACATCTGATCCCATCACTGTCTGATACACAAGCTATTATTACTATTGATATATTGTTTCATTCCCATATATTCTCCTGGCTATAACTAGACAATATGTTCCAGTTTCAGCTAAGCACAAATTCTTCCTCTAAAGAGTCATTCTCTGGGAAGTGAAAAACTAAAAGAACACCTTAAGACACTGTTACATCAGCTCAGCTACACATTAGATGCAAACACAGAAAACCCAATCCCAGTAGCACTTTTAAAAAAGAAACAAAGTAAAAGAAAAGCCATTATGAAGATATGAGTTTGACTGGAGAAGTTGTGTGTAACTCTGTCCCTAATAGTTCACTGTCCTGTCCTCTCAGATGCTCCAGCATCAGACTTTGGGACCATGGCTGTTTTTGCAAATGTACAACTAGAACGCAAGAAGGAACTGAAGTGAGTAATTTGGGGAAGAGTCATGGATGGAAGGCGAAAGGATCAAGCATCCCTTAGGACTGCAGTCATCCCAATGCAGCCTTGCCTTGCCTTGCCTTGCCTTGCCTTGCCTTGCCTTGCCTTGCCTTGCCTTGAGAGTTGTTTTTGTGTGGCAGTCAGGCTGTAACACATTTTGAAATCAAGAAAAGAATAGGAAATCTTGATTCAGTGTTTTCTACCAGTTTAGGTTAGTTTGGTACCTGCAATGCATCTGGAGAAAGCAAACTAGGCCTCAGCCACTCATGTACTGCTTACATCCAAACCACCGTGCTGTAATAGTATCTCATACGTCTGTCTGCCTTTGAAGATAGATTGGACACTTCAGCTGGTGCAAAACCGAGCCATCAAAATGCTTGCAAGGGCTTAGATGGTTTGCCCACATTACACCAATCTTGCTTCAGCAACACTATCTGTTCATTTGTGGGTTCAGTTTGATGTTCCAGCATTCATTTTTAAAACCATGAAAAATGGTTTCAACTAGTTCATAAAACTAGTTTGGGACCAGTTTAATTGAAAGACTGCCTGCCTCCTTTTGAACTTACCCAGGTTCAAATATCTGCCATAGGTCCACCATGGAGATTGATCAGGAGGGCTAGGAGTAGAGCTGGCCCTTTTAGTGGTGGCACACATGTGTGGATTTGTGTAGCCTGATCGCTTTGGCATCCTCACTAGTGGCTGTCAAATGGACCCCAAAACCCTCAAAGCACACACACACACATGAATGCTTTTGATTTTACTTTTGACTCTAGATATAATTTCATCTTATGACCATCTCTCTCTCTCTCTCTCTCTATATATATATATATATCTAGAGAGAGAGAGAGAGAGAGAGAGAGAGAGGCAATGCTGTATCTTGTGTTTGCCATTGTTTTCACTAAGCTATCATGTGAGGACTTGTTCTAAATCGTGGGGTATAACATACACCCTAATAATGATCTCCTTCTCCAGGTAGCGTACAAATGCTTAAAAGGTGGTATTATGGTGCAAACTTTGTGTTAGTGTGTTGAAGTTTTATACTGTGACAGAATGTCAAGTCTGCACTAGAAGCTTCCAGATGGAGGCTTTTCAAGTAACAGGTGGCCAAAATCTCATACCCACAAGTCTCATGGGAGTTCTGCCAATTCTAGGACAGACATGTGACCTGCTTGACTGTCCTCTATCTGTCCATCAAGCTTGATTTAAAGGCAAAAGCCTAGGCTGAGAAAGCCTAGGGGCCTTGAAATGGCCCGTTAACAGTTAGCACATGTACAGCAGACCAAACCTGACCAGAACCTGGTCAGTCTTTTCCATTAAGGAGCAATGTACTCCTATGTTAAATTACAATTATTTGTAAATGCACATCTTTATATATAAAGTATCATATGCAAATATTACACAGATCTTTGGTGATGCATGCCCCCCACCCCTTTTGGCCAAATTTAAATGGCTATCCCATCCCAGCCAATCTCTGTACTAAGTATTGCTAGTCCAAATGGCCTAACATGATCAGCACAGGTGACAAAGTCACTCTCATGATAGCTAGCCAGCTCTTCTTTCTGGAAATACTTACAACATGCACACCCTGAAATATTTCCAGCCAGATTAGTGCTACAGTTAGAATGCAAATGTTTTAGTATCTACAGACCTTTTGGTGCAGCATGTTGTTAGAAAATGTGCCAAATGACTCTGTACCAATGAAATAACAGATCTTGTTATTCTTCAACAGACTTCAAGTTGAAGGCACCAATCTATGATCTGTAGATCCTACAATCTCCTCCCCAACAGTATTCCTTTTCATTTATTGTGTTGATGGGACAACACAAATACGATGACAGTATTTCACATTAATTTTGCTACTTGCACAGAATGGAGAGCTTTATTACTGACGTGAAAAGAAGTTCATATTTCTATATACCAGGCTGATAAAGGATGTGATCTAGCAGTTATGAGAACTCAAGTCCAAGGACCACACTGACTTTAAAGTACACCGTATGTTGTGCCAATTTCGACCATAGAACACGAGGTATGCCACAGATCAGACAGAGCATTTCAGGCTTACTCTTTTAAACAACCTAATAGACTTTTGACAGCGTAAAAAGTCTATTCAAGTATGCTGCAACACTTTCTGTGCTTGAACTGTGCTTGCACAATGCATGTCCCTGAAAGTATGTGCTTGTTTTTAAATGAGGGCAATGAGCAAACTAGTTAAGCCAAGTCAGTTCGCATTCTCAAAAGGGATGAAATCAGTTTTGTGCAAGTGGCCCTAAATACATGGTGAATTCAGTTTTTAGTTCAGTGGTTGTGGGGAGGGGGTATCTGAACTACTGGTTCTATCAGGGCCGGCCAAACTGCGGCTCTGGATATGCATGCGGCTCTTTGAGTGTAATTTGCAGCTCACCATCCAGGGTACCTGTGGGTGCCCGCTTGCTGCTCGCCACCCTTGCCAGTGCCCACGGGTGCCCACTTGTGGCCCTCAAACATCTGACATTTACCACATGTGGCTCTTCTGTTGGGCAAGTGTGGGCACTCCTGGATTCTGCAAGCATTTTTGATAAACAGGCACACTGTTTATATGGAATTACTTCACCTTGGAGCAGCAATGGGGGAATACACAATGAAACCAAATTAAAAAAAAGGTTTTAGCCAAGATTAAACAGCGTAAATGGGTTGTGTTAATTGTGTATTTTCAAATTTCTACAATATAACACAATCATTTATATAAAACCATATTTAATATACAACAAACTTCCACCACATAAACACATTTTATAAACATATTATAGTTCCAATTACAGATTTTCATAAAAACATTTTCATATCAAGAATCTTAATACAGAATGATTTATTTCTATGTCAAAATACATTTACAGTGTAAATTGTCTGTAGAAAAAAGATACAGAGAAATGGAGTTTGCTGGTATTTAATCTAAGAGTAGAAACTTCTCTTATTTCTTTATTTCATGGTCAGCTTTAAAACATTGTCTGAAATGATGAGCCAAAGGATACTTTACTTTGGTTTTACCCAAAGCATTAAAAGCAGGAGAAAAATTATATTTGTCAGGCCTCACAGATGATCACAGAAAAGCTTTTTGCCCAGACTATTCTGGCCAGAGCAGTGAGACATGTTTGCTTGGAAAGACACAGCATTTTAATAACTGAAAATTCTGGTTGCCCTACAAAATGAAGAGCAGAGCCCTTTTTTAAATATAGACATAAAATACAAAACTGGGTGAGGGAAAAAAATCCACATAAAAACACATACAAAGATTGATCACACAATTTTATTAGAATCTTTTGAACAATTGTATCAAGTTGTTCCTTTATTTGAAATTCTTTCCCAAAGGAGAAAAAAAGAAAAAGAGAGAAGAGACATTGGAGTGGACTGTTTTCAACCCTGAGCGTTTAACACTGCATATCAAGTACTGTAGTAAAGAAGCTGGTTAAGAATGTAAGCACTAGCACAAGTGAATGATATTAATCCTCTAGGTGATCAGGTTTTTACAAAAAAAATACATAGTTTTCAATAAATAATGCTTAACTTTACAACTTTGATACAGCAATGTCATACACTGTTTTGACACATACTAAACTCTGCATGCTATATAGTCTACTAGAAGACGAAACTCTGCCATGCATTTTCTTTTTTCCTAGTGCTAGAAAACACTTTTGTCCTCCAGTGCATTGCCTCAAGCAAACCTTACTCTCTTCTTCCCCACCCGCCCCTTCTCACAGCAATAGGCCCGTGCACTGGCATGCAAAAACCTTTAAGAAGGTCTCTCCCCCCCACCACCATCATTCAGACTTCTAAACAAAAGTACTTTTCAGCTCTCCTCCCCTCCCCACACCTGGAGTGGCTATGGAAAACTACTTTTCATGTGGCCTTTGAAAACTCTTTCTTACTTTGAAATTACACATTTTTTAAAAGTGTCATGCTGAAAAAAACTGCTCTAAAGACATTCAGTTTACTCCACCTGTGGCCATCATGCAACATCTCATAAATGTTGTAACCGTCAAGATTCCCACACTGGTACGATAGGCCTCCGAACTAAAACAGCCCACCAGAAAAAGAATTAAAAAGGAAAGAAAGAAAAAGAAAGGATCGTAGCATTATGTAGATGTCAAACTTCCAAGGTATGTACAAGATCAAAAACCAGAAATTGCAAATGAAATGACAATGCAGCTAATTTGTATTCCTGGTACAACCAGGAGTTGAGGCAAGCTGGGTTTGAAGATAAGCAGGAAGATGGAAAGAAAAATAAAGTGTGAGAATGGGAGTTCCTGGATTAGTATTTATTACATCATCACATTCCCTCCTCCAAAGGTAAAATACCGTAGACATAATCCCATTGTTTTTAAGGAAGTCGTGAGATCACTCCCACTGATAGACTTAGAACTGAAATTAATGGGACATTTTACCAAGTAAGACTTACAGATCTGTACACCCAGATTAACATTCTTAAATGCAATTGTTTTTTCAGAACATCCCAGTTCTCAAAAGTTAACTGGAGGGTGCAGTTAAACTATGCCCCTTCAGTTCAAATCAAGGAAAATCTGGATATAAAAAACACAGAACCCAAGAGGTTTGTGATGACTTAATAAAGACCGGGAACTCCATTTTCAAACTTCCAGGTTGTCCATGCATTCTTAAGAACCACCAACCCCATCTTGGCCATAGTGATTTAGGGGTTGCCTTTACTTATAGAAGTCACTCTGTGAAATTGCTGTCCATCATTTCCTAAGCTAGGAGATGTTAAAATAATCCTAGCTTTGCACTGGCATTACTATTGGGTCTTTCTAGGAGGATCAATACCCAATTAAAGATTACTTTTACACATGAAATATATGGACTTTTACTTCCCTTTTTGTAAGTCATTCTACACTTTCTGCACATTTGTGCTTTATACTGAATATAAAAATAGGCTTTTAAAACTCTGTTTACTTTTAAACTCACTAAAAAACTACTTGCTTGTGAAATTCTCTTAAAAATCCACTGCATCCATGAAGGGAGGGTAAAAATTAATAGGCAGTTAATTGCTATAGGTAGTGTGTGGAGGAGGGAAAGAAATCCCCACAACTTGCTATGCAGGGGTGGGAGCTAAAGAGACTAGGAGCCAAAAGTTTGGTGAATTACAAAGGTAGATTATTGAGAGTGAAGAATTTCTCCCTAGCTCTTCTAACTACTTAATACTGTGGGGTGAGGCTGTGAAAAAGAAGTAAGCTTTCAACCTATTAGAGAATCAAGGCCCAACATTTTTATAAGTTTTGAAAAATACAAATCAGACTCAAAGTTTTCTAGGAAGTGCAGGATGAGGGATCTTACCAGGCCATAGAATTGGGATGTGTGACAAAGGTGGAGATATAGAACAAAGAGAGTTCTGTCGAATAGACGACTAAAGACTGAAATAAGTCAGTAGCGTCCATTTCTGACTTCACATTCAATAGAGATTGGTGTAACTATAGTTTTATAAGCAATTTACATTGGCATGAATGGCCATTAAGGCCTCATGTGTTCAAATCACTTTCTGTAGACACTACACTAGGAAAAAGTTACCTTTTGCATGTATTGACATCTATATTTAGAGTAAATACAATTTTAAAAGACATTTTAATCAATCTTTCTATTTATTCTGTCATATATATTGCCCTTAAAGAATTAAACATTTTTTGTGAATTAGATCTTCTAACATTAGAGAGGGAGTAGCCAGAAGGAAAGATACAAACTGGATTTCACCTTCCAAAAAGTGTCTCAAAAAACCTTAGGTTGCTTTTTGAAATGTTGTCCTATAAAGACCAGGGTATTTTCATATATTTAAAAGCTGACAATCATCAAACATTTTGCTTTATGCCCTTTAACACTGCATCTCCTCATCCACAGAGGAGAAAAGTGCTGAAGAGCTGTAAGACGACACCAACGCAACAGCCAAGGTGTTCCTGTGCTGGAGTAAATCTATTTTACAGGAAAGTAGTCCACAAAAATTCACATGTACATTTACAAGGAAGGAGGAGTAACATGCATGTTACTATGATACTGAACATACCATACAATTTTTAGCAAGTTACTCAGAAATAAGTCCTATGCGTTGATGAGTGTTACTCCCCAGTAAATGTGTTTAGGACTGTAGTCTTGCAACGAGAAAGCAGTGAATTGCTTCCTGCCCCACTATCTGTGGGAATTTTGAATTTCAACAGGAGAAAACCATAGAAGCAATTTATGGAATGAATGACTGTCATTCCTTCCAAATGCAGTGAAAGCCACCCATCATCTGGAAAAACTCAGCAAAATGTAAGCTCCCCTTCCTTGTATATTGCACATTTACTCAACTCTTACGTAGTATGGTGTAGTCCATTCCTCAAAGCAATACAAGACCAATTTCAGACTCACTTTTGGAAAAATAACTTCCAACCCTCCCCCCAACAAAATTAGCTTTATTGTTCAATCTGAATATTCCATATCTAGATGAATTACACAAACATACACACAGGATGAGGGAGAGGGCTGAAATATAGTTCCTCCCATCAGTCCAGGCCACCCTAGTTTTAATGCAATCACTACATAGTTTACCAAACATCTGCAATACACATGTTCAGTTCCACTAACTTTTCTAGAAATAAGGCTGCATGTAAAATAGAAGGACTAGCAGACCATCTCTACCAATGCACATATGGTATGTCAAAGAATGAGAACATTTTGGCTCAGTTTGGGTTTAATGAAGACTGGCCTTTGAACATTCCCAATCCATGAACTTGGCAGTTTCATCTACAGGAGAACTAAGCTGCAGTCCTACGCCCACTTACCTGAAAGTAAACTTCACTGAATTCAGTAGGACATTTCTGAGTAGACACAGACAGGATGTGTTGCCAATGACTAAGGCTGCAATCCCAGACCCGCTTACTAGGCTAAGGCCTGTTGTAATTTGTGAGGTACCCTGTTCAGCAAAATGTTTAGGACTGCCCTGAAAATAGCAGGGCAAAGTACTCTCTCTGCCTCTTTGGCCATCAAATATGTCCATGTCTTAGAACCATAATGTTAAATCATTCCACACTAATAATTTAAGAGACAAAACCTTAAAATTCAAGAATTTCTGCTTTTATTGAAGATGCTCAATAGCCAACCATAGTGTACCTCGTGTATATTATATGAGGCCTTGTCCTAAAACAGTTTCTCTTAAAGGTTTAACACAATGCAAGACACAAACTGAAATTCTGAGGTATGTCATAATCTTGCAATACTACAAAGCTGTGAACCAAGTTTTAAATAGAATTATGAATAGGTCTCGAACAAAACAATTTTAATTTAAGCATTTAGCTACATTTAATCAACTAATTGAAAAAGTAATTTCTTGCCACTCAAATGTAATATGTTCATTTTGATGAAAAAATTGAGACAGAGAGAGAATGTCCATGTAGGGCATTTCATCTTTAGCCAGCCTGAAAGCTTGAAGCAGTGGCTCCCAATTACCCTTGTAAATCACCAACAGACCATTCCTAACTACATTTATACAAAAGTTTTAATATGAGCAGGGTGTACTTTCAGGTAAGTATAAGCACACTTACTGGGTACTATGTTCGATGGAACATGGCTGGACTTACTTCTGAGTAATCATGGTTGAGGTTGACTGGATGGTAGTTTGTTCTCCATCATGCTAGTTATGGAAGTGATTAATTAGTAAACTAAAAACAAATGGCTGGCCTGGCAGAGTGTGCCACAAGTAATACTTGTGGTTAACCGTGCAATCTAATACATGTCTACTCAGAACTAAGTCCCATTGAGTTCAAGTAAGTGGATATAGGGTTGCAGCCACCCAGAAATCACATCTGTTCCCCAACTGCCAAGTGTGAGAGTGAAACGTTTATTTCATTCTTTTTTTTTAAATGGTAATTCATTTCTGGGTATATGTATTTATTTGAGAGCATCTGCGGCAGAAGCTCAGGCCCCCTGCCTGTGGCCCATTTATGGCCGTAGGTCTCTGTAAAGAAAAGGAAAGTAGAGCATGTCTCATTGGTAAAGCGACTCCCTGCTGCTCTGGCTCTGATTAAGCAATAGTGTTTTAAGGCAATGGAGATGCAAACCTCCTCTCTCCAGAGCATCTTTTACAACTACAGAGAGGTTCTGCCCAGGCCAATAAAGGGAGAAGCAGAGCCACCGTAAAGAAACAACTGTGCTTAAGAAGTGATTGCCAGTAGTGCCCAATTTACAGAATAGAATAAAATAGAGTAAAATATAAAGGGGAGAGGGAGGGGAGCCACACTCGAAGCAAAGCAAAGGATTGCACCCGAATTGCCTCTCTCACGCTCGCGCACACGCACACGGACGCACCGGGCTCCTTCACGATAACCAGCTGAAAGGCTCTTGAAATGGAGCTGAGCGGGGGAGGTGGGGAGAGGCGAGCTGCCTACATGAAAAATGAGAAAAGCCATCAGCAGTCGTCCTCCCGCTGAGGAAAGAAGGTACCTCCCTTCACACTTAGACGGAGGGGAAGGGGGAAGGGAAGCGGATGCTCCCGCTCCGAGCCTAGAATCAATCCTCTTTGCCACACAGGCCCGTGCGCGCACCGGCCGCCACCTTCGGCGCGCGCTCCCCGCCCGGCGCGCCTCCCCGTGACCCGCGCTCTGACCGTCTCTCTCTCTTTGCGAAGAGGAGAGCGGAGAGCCCTGGCGATGAACTAAGCCGGCGGCTATTCCTGCCGCTGCGGCTGCGGCTGCGGCTGCCGAGTGGGTGTGCGGACAGAACGGAAGGAGCCGGGCGCGCGCCTTTCCAAGAAAGAGCACTGAAACCCGCACGCACTTCACTTGCTTCGCTCGGCCTCTCGGCGCCCGAGCCACTTTTCCAAACGGCGCGCTTGCTCGCGAACACGGGGGGGGGGGTGCTGGAAAGAGGCTGCACGGCCCCCGCTCGCCCACCCCGCCGCCTCCCCTCCCTCTTCAACCGCGCGCCCCGAGGCCGCGGCGGCGGCGGCATTCCGAGCGCACTCAGCGCCAGCCACACACGGCCAGGACACACCCCCTTCGCCCGAGAGCGCGTCTGGCGGCGAGCGAAGCAAGAGACACCTTCCCTCCTCCGCCCCCCCCCCCCCCGCCGCCAAGGAGAGCGCAAAATATCCCCACCCCCACGCACAGAAGGAGGGGGGAGGGGGAGGGAGGGAAAGGCACCCCAAAGATGGCGAGGCAGGGAAAGGGGGCGAGCACCACCGGGGAGGCTTCTCGGGGCCAGGGTGAGAGAAGAGCCGCGAAGCCAAAGGACCAAAGCCCGTGCGGAACGCCTCGCCTCGCCTCGGCCACACGCGCGCGCCCGCGGAGCCCGGCTGAAGGTGACCCCCCCGCGCGCCCCGCCGCCAGCACCGCCACCACGAAGCCTCTCCCGCTCGCTCGCCCCCTCTCCGTTACGAGCGCCAGCATCCTCGCTCGCTACCTGCCTCTCGGAGGGAAGGCGCGCACCCCGCCCCGAGACGCGCACCGCATCCGAGCCCGCTCGCCCGCCATTCCCCCATCACAGCCTTCGCCAGGATCAGCCGTCCTTCCCGCGTCTCCCCCCGCACACACCGCGCGGCCAAGTAACCTGAAGGGGAGGGGGGTGACTGATGGGGGCACGCATCGGAACAGGGGAAAGAAAGGGAAGAGGTATAAAAGAGAAGCAGCCCTTTAAAGTCTATCCTACCATCAGCCCCCCTTCTTCCCCTCCCCGCCCTCCATGAAGTCTCAGCTAACGCTCCTCCATGAGCGAGGGAGGGTCTGGATACATGGCATATCCACCAGCGCTACTTCTATAGACACTAATAGCGAATCGAGTTTCTATCAGTTCCAGCTGATTTATTAAAATTGTCAAGATACAGACTTCAGCATTAAAAAAAAAACAGGTAATGATGTTGACAGTGCACAAGTCTGTTTTTTGCCATCGTTTGCTACAAAATACGCAGATGGTCTGTACTTTTAAGAATTATATTGCACAAAATGAGAAACTTTTTTCTTTTACTATGTGCCTTTCTTTTTCCCATTTCAATCTTTTTTTGCTAAAAAAAAAAAGAGTCGAGAATCCAGTTTCATACCTTCCATCTGGGCCCCCCATCCACATATCACAGCGTATGAGATACATAAATTCCTACTATAGTACAGTACATATACAATCTTTTAAACTAAGATAACAGCTCTGAGGTCTATATCACCATTTTCAATAAATCTTTACCTACAAATATTGAACAAATCTGAACTATAGCTGTACAAAAAAGTGTTTTGTTTCTTTTTTTCTTTTTAAACCACAAGGCCTTTAGATGCAAGGATTTTTTTTAATCCTTTTAAAACCAGGACATAAACGTACCCATATTACTTGCATGCTAAAAACAGAGGAAAAACAATAAAAATAAAAAATAAAAGGGAAGAAGTGCCTGAAAAGTCTTACTGAAAAAACACAGCAAGAATGTTCCCTTTCACTGTACAAAAATACGCCTGAAAATATATTAATTTTTAAAAAAGACTGAGGTCTGTTATGTATCAAAAATGTTTCAATACCTTTGTGTACTGAGGTCTAGGCTGTCTGGTATTCAATCAAGGAGGTATAAGGGAACAAGTTACAAAAAAAAAGTTGGCAAGTAGAAATCACATTTGTAAAACCATAAACAATTTGATCTGAAACGTAAACTCTGATCTTAAGTCAGTTCACAGTTTTTGTTTTTTTGTAAGCGTTTGTACAGTCTGCATTTTTTTTCAAGCTCCCTGCAGCTTTGTTAAGAATCGGATGCATAGAAGACATCAGTTTTCTCCCTCCAAACAAACAAAACAGTTGCAATGGTCCCTTTTACACAAAAAGGAAAGAAAAAGGAAAGAAAGAACAGAGAGAGAGAGAAAAGAAAAAATACAAAATCAAAACAGTCCTTTAAAATCTTTGCAGGAGAAAAAAAAATTCCACAAACCCCCTTGAGTTACAGTTGTGCTGCCAAAAGACTTTTTTTTTTTGCAGACCATCTTCCAGACTTCAATCACAAGACCGACAAGCTTCAAACAGCGCCTTCTGCATCTTTTAACCCCCAGTCCCATTTGCCTTTTCTCCTTGCTGCTGCTGTTGTGATCACCAATTAAAAAAAAAAAAAAATGGGGGAAAAGGAGAAAAGAAATGCAAAATCAGGAGGTGGGGGGGAAATCACAACTCCGGACTCGGTTTGGAACTAACTTCAAGACTTTAAAAAGAAAGAAAAGAAAAACCCAAAGACATGTTGATCATGACTTCACTTCAAAACTCCACCATTTTTAAGCGTATAGCACTAGCATAATCTTTCCTTTACCGATTTTTTTCTTCTTTTTTCGTACAGTCCTTTTGATCGATCTCTCGCCCTCTCTCGCTGCTCGCCTTCGCGCCGCGTTCCCCTCGGCTCTCTCTCTCCCCCTCTCGCTTCCTCAGTAAGTGAAGACCAAGTCGGAAAAGTTCGCCTCCAGCCAGTCGCCCGCGATCATCTCGCTCAGCTCCGGGGTGCAGTAATCGGGGAACTCGAAGTGCGAGCCCAGGCTGCCCTCGCTGAACGAATCCAAATCCTTATCCACGAGGGAGAGAGACAGGTTCCCTGAAGCGGAGCTCCCGCCCAGCTCCGAGGCGGCGTGGGTGTGCTGGGAGAAATTCAAGCTCAGATCGAACATCAGGTCGTCCGCCTCTTCGCTGCTGCTGCTGCTGCTGGAAGAGGAGGAGGAGGAGGAGGAGGAGGAGGAGGAGGAGGAGGAGGAGGTGGAGATGGACCTGGAGGAAGCCGGGGACAGGCTGGGCTGCGGCGCGCTCTTGGGCATGCTCTTGAAGCCGTAGTAGAGCCGGCCGGCGGGGGCGCCGTGCGCCGCCCCGCCGCCCCGCACCTCCTCGTACAGGCTGGCCCCCTCGGTGGACTCGGCCGAGGAGCTCAAGGTGGGGCTGGCCGGGACTTTGGCGACGTTGTACCGCCGCAGCTGCTGCTGCTGCTGCTGCTGGTGCTGCTGCTGCTGCTGCTCCTCGTCCTCGTCGTCCTCCTCGTCCTCCGGCTTGATCCGCAGCGGCAGGTCGTCCTCGTCCTCCTCGTCGTCGTCGTCGTCGTCCACGAAGACGCACTTGACCGCCTTGCTGCTCATTTTCAGCGGCCCGAACGGGTGGTAGTCCTCCCCGCCGTAGTCCCCCGGGTGAGGGGCCACCTTCGTCCCAGCCTTGGGGGGAGAGGAGGAGGAAGAGGAGGAGGAAGGCGACTTCCCCTTGCTGCATTTCTTGCTGGAGCTTTTCGCGCTCTTGCCGCTGCCCGTGCCGCCGCCGCCGCCGCCGGTGGGTGTGTTTTTCTCCGGGCTGTGGTTGGCACTGGGCTTGGCGGAGGGGTCTATTTTGGGCTTTTTCCTCGGCCGATATTTGTAATCGGGGTAATCGGCCATGTGTTTGAGGCGCAGCCTCTCCGCCTCCCGGATGAAAGGGATCTTCTCGCTGTCCTTGAGCATTTTCCACCGCTTGCCGAGGCGCTTGGAGATCTCGGCGTTGTGCATGTCCGGAGACTGCTCCATGATTTTTCTCCGCTCGATCTTCGACCACACCATGAACGCGTTCATGGGTCTCTTGATATGCCCCGAGGCCGTTTTGCACCAGTCCGGATCGCTCTCGTCCAGCGCCACGGGGCTGCAAGCCATGAACTCCCCTTCCTCGGTATCCATCGCTTCTCTGGGCAGGTTGCTCTCCGTGTCCGGACTCTCCGCTTGCTGGACCATGGTGGAGGCGTGTGGCTTCTCTTGAGTTCCCCGGGAGCCTTGCGCGTGCTTCTTTCTCGGAGCGCGCGGGCGTGCGCGCGTCGCTTCGCTCCCACCGGCCGCTTGCACGCCTCAAGCGCGCGGTCGCAAGGTGAAGCGCGCGGTGCAGGTCGCAGGCGCCTTCCCTCCCCTTCCCTCCAGCTTCCTCGCACGCTGCTGGCTCCTTCCTCCAGCGAGACTCGCTCCGGCTCTTTCCCCTCCCCCTGCAGCAGCAGCAGCAGCAGCAGCAGCCGCCCGGACCCAGAGATGTCGCTGGATCACACTCCCCCTTCTGCAAAAGTTGCGGGTTCTCTCCCAACTAGTTATCAGGGTTTCATATGGGTGACATCACTCCTCCAGCCAGCCAATGGCGAGGCCCGAACTCCTCCCCTTGGCTCCTCCTCCCCGCCTTTATTAAGTTCCCCCCACATGGACGCGAACACGCCCCCCTCGCGGCGGCTCTGGGAAGGGGGGGCGCGAAGTGGAAATGGGAAGGGGGCTGGGCTCGGAGCGTAATCTTCATATTCGGGGCAGCGAGGGGAAGGGGAGAGGGAGGAGCGAGAGCACGGCTCGTATGGGCCATTAGCGATAAGCTGGATTAATGATTTTACTCTCGCGGCTTCCTATATATAAAAGGCATCATCATCATCGCCGCCGCTGCCGCCGCCATCACGATTATTTACCAGAATCTGCGAGATAGCGGAGGTGAAGCTGGTGAGATAATTCCCACATCGCCCGGTGTCACGCTGGGTGAGCTCATGGAATCGCGTCCTCAGGGTATCGGCTCGGCTGACATCCGGCAGCTGTAGGTGGCGCTTTCGTACCACTCGCTCCTGAGAACCGGGCGCACCGGTTTATTTCATTTCATTTCATTTCGTTTCATTTCGCTCCGGCCAGTACGCATACAGCCCCCCTCCGCTATGCATATTGTTTGATTTCCTTCCTCCTTTCTCCCTGCCCGCCCCCGGACCTCCTATCGTACCAGATCCCACAGCCAAGCGCTCCTTCGCATCCTCTTAAAAATAAACACGAAAAATAAGCCGGTGGCATGAATATCAGCCCAGGGGCTGTGCCTTTGATGGGTCACTATCCGTGGCACCCGCCTGAAAGCAACAAGGTGGGTGTTTCTCACGCCAGAGGGAACGCCCCATCTGTGCTTAGCTTTGGCAGATGGGGGGATGGGCTCTGGAAGTTTCATGCCTGCAAGCTTTCTTTAGTCAATCCGATTGTCAGACTGCACTGCTACTTTGCCTTTATTCGAGTATTTTCGCTCTCGAATAAATATTGCTGGTCATTGTGCTTACCTGGCAGACTCACCGATTCCCATATCACCCTTTCACTATCTATCTATCTATCTATCTATCTATTTATTTATTTATGTTTTCCTACCACCCTAGAGATGACGCTCTCCTGAATGCTAAAAATGGAAAGCATGAGTGTTGTGTTGGATCAAGATTGTAACATTTATAATGACTATTTAAAATTATGTTTCACCTAGCCAAATCACTTTTAATTAGATGTAACAGTCCTCAGTACTTAAGTTTGGAAGAAACTGGCAATGTCAACAAAAACATCTTTAGAATAGGGTGTGTCATAGCACTGCTTTTTATTAGCACAATCCCACAAGGCACACTTAAGTGCAAACACATAAACCTGTACTTTGCATGCTCCACGATTATACTTAACATGTCAGATGTACACTGCCTGGGATGTAGATTCAATATAAACTTTTCTGCATTTTGTTTTGTACAAACAATGTTCACACATTTCCACAAACAGGCCCCAGAGAGGCTCAGCAGTGCTTTAAGTGTCATGAAAGCAGAAGTGGTTATAGTATCAGGGCATAATGACACTTCTGAAAATTAAGATATATGGCCTCATCTTAAGGCTTTCTGCACCAGCACATACATGCTTAGTTAGGACTGGATATACTAACCGAACCACATCACTCCATCATCCCAAAGAATGTGTTCCTCCAATGTCACAGCAATGTTAATGGTAAAGCGACGGCATTCATTCCCAACCACAATAACAACAGGGCAAAATGCTCCTCCACAACATATACAGTGAAGAAAAGTCAAAGTTAAGGGACATTTAAAATTAGAAAGGGTGGGCATTAAAAATAAACACGAAAAATAAGCCGGTGTAACAAATGCAGACACAATTTGTGCATTGTGTCAAAATTTACAAATAAAAACATGAAAGTGAAAAACCTAAGCCTTCTAATGTAAAAATGTGAGGATATCAACAGACACCTAAGATGATCTATGCAAAAATTTAAAAAGCTACCAATGGACCAAATGTGTTCCAAGAAGCTACAAAGTCAGACCATGACAAATCAAAGACTGCCTCCCAGCATCTCAACAAAACAGTGACTGGGAGAGGCAACCCATGCTGACTGCGAGCAAGTACCACAGTAAGGCTTACTAGGGCTAGAAAGAAGGTTCCTGAAAGAAGCACACACCTGCTCCCCCGTTCTTCTCACCAGAGTATGCCATATTGGAGATTATTATACCCAATATATTATATCCAATTGTTATGTGTATCTGGCAATGGACATTCACATGTCATGCTAACCCACCCTGGCAATAAGCCACCTTAGAATAACCCACAGTGAACCTGGCAGATGCTTGTCGCCTCCCCCCAGCCCTCCTGCGGGTATCCCAGCATGGAATGAATGAGTGCTTCCCCCTTCCCCCTCACGGTCGCAAGGTGTTCTTCGTTGTGGCCTCTGTGCATCACACATATGGGTGCTGCGCCTGCGCAGTGCCTAGCCCGGAAGATCAGAAAGCTAACAGTTTTTGGCGAGAAAAAGCTCCTCTCCCCTCCCCCCACAGTATAAATAGAGCGGAGCGTCCGCCATTTTACTCAGTCTTTGTGACCGCTGTTCGCTGTGCCTCGTGCCTGTTTGTCTCTCGCTTAGATTTTCGCCTTGTGCTCCTAACGGTTATACCTTGTTCTACTTACTTCGTTCCTCGTTATATTCCCAGTTCTTTCTTCTCTTCCTTGTGGTAGTTTTTTCTTCTATTTCTCTAAAAAAACCCCCCAAAAATATTATTCTTATACTCTGTACTATCATCTCTTTCTTCTTTTTCACGATGGCACAGTGGGCGGCATTCCGCAAGTGCAGTGAATGCGGCTCCAAAATGTCTCCCGCCGACCCGCATGACTTATGCCTCCTCTGCCTCGGCGAGGGGCATAGGACCGACAAGTGCGGGCATTGCCTGGCCTTTACTAAACAGGCCAGGAAGAATAGAGAGAATCGTCTCCGTAAGTTGCTTTGGGATCAGGCCTTGCTCCAATCAGACCAGTTGGTCCCAAGGCCTACCCCTTCCTCGGCTGTACCACTGCAGTGCTCTGCCTCTGCTTCAGCTGCGCCCTCTAAGCGCCCCGCCTCAACATCAGCTGCGCCACTGCAGCGTCCTTTGGACGAAGGCACTGCTTTGACGGAAGCGCAACAGCAACCTTCTCCTCCAGCTAAACAAAAGGAGAAGTGTAAACATTCAGAACCGGATAAATCCTCCGGGTACAAGAAGCCGAGGAAAGATAAGGCGGCTATGGCAGCCCATAAGGGCAAGAAACTCGACCACCCCAAATATCGGGGCTCGGGTTCGTCGGGGTTCTCTGTACCGACCGCCGCTACGGTACCGACTTTCTTGGGACCAGTCCTGCAATTCGTGATGCAGGTGACGCTGCCGGGATCCCCCAGGCCTGTGGTTCAGCCTGAGAGCGTGTCTCCCCCACCGGAGCCACCGCTTAGGGAGTCCATCTCCGATGGAGAAATGAGAGATTCCCCACCGAGGCAACGTTCTCTGACTCCGATGCCTACTGCTGGGCCACCTGAGGGAACACAGTTGCTGCCTAGGCGTAGGAGCCGCTCATCGGAACGCCAGGGGGATGACTGGCCTATGCCCAGCTATGGCGGCTTCCCAGGCTGAAGTGGATATCCACCCTATGCTTACTACCCTCAGGACTGTTGTTCGCCATCGATCCTGAGAGAGGCGCCATCCATGTCCAGCCGTATGGAACGGAGACCTCCACCTTCTCCCGAGACCTCCTCGTCTAGTGAACACTACCGCTACCACCAGGACTCGGATGAGTTGGAAGTAGACTCCACGTCCCCAGATGTGGCATCACTTCCCAAGACCCCAGATCCCTGGATGAGCCCCATGTTTCCTTCTTGGAACTCGTTTCTCGTCTGGTTCGGTCACTGGAAATAGAGGCCTACCATTGCCCCAGCACCGACCGACTTTACAATATTGTCCGGGGAGAGCAGTCCGCAACCATTGCCTTGTCTCTTATTACCACGCTCTGCCAGGCAATGGTCCAGCCCTGGGACCAACCGGCGCAACCGCAAGCGATGTCTCGTTGGTACGAGTCTATGTACCGGGTCAGAGAGGAAGATATTCCATTCTTGCTGCGCCACCCTAAGCCCAACTCTGTGGTGGTTGAATCGTCCCAGGGCAGGGAGGCTCGGGGCCATACAACTCCCCGAGATAAAGAAGGGAGGAAAGTCGATATGATTGCACGTCGGGTCTATACAGCTGCAGGACTCGGCGTGCGCATATCAAATTATGAGGCTACTCTGGCACGTTACCAGTACTTCATAATGCAGAAGCTGGATAACGTCGGCTTCTCCCTTCCGGACCAACAGGCAGACCTAGCCAGGGTCTTTATAAAAGAGGCGATGCAGGTGGCCATACAGCAGTTGTCCACCGCAAGACATCATGTGGACACTGACTCTCGGGCCATGGTCAGTGCTTTTTTCCTGCGACAACATGCGTGGCTCAGGAATTGTAACTTTCCTGAGGAAATGAAGAGGAGGATAGAGGAAATGCCATTCGATGGCACTGGCCTCTTCCACGTGAAGACCGATCGAAAACTCAAAGCCATCTACGAATCCCTCATGACAGCGCGTCGCATGGAGCTCCCACAAACCAACGTAAGTGGTCATGGTCCAGGCCTTATGGACGCCAGCAGTATCAACCTCGCCAACAATATCAACAGAGGCAGCAGCATAGAAGGCAACAGCCCCAACAGCGCTTCTCTCAGGGCTGTCGGCACTTTGACTCCGAAAAACACCCTCGTTGACGGTCAATTCATCTTTCCACCTCCCACCTTCCCCTCTCCCTTTTGGGAGATGGCTTCAAAGCTGACTCCCCATTTGGGAGTCCATTACATGGATAGGTGGGTGTTGTCCATCATTCAGCTCAGATATAGAATAGAATTCGACATCGTTCCACCGTTGAGCCCTATCTGATTTACGCCACCATCTTCAGTTTTGTGCGATGAGGTCTACCAACTTCTTCGTAAAGGTGCGATTCGACAACTGTCTCGCACCAATGGGCTTCATGGATTCTATTCTTGATATTTTACGGTCCCCAAATAGGACGGTGGTCTTCGACCTATCCTGGATCTGAGGAATGTCAATAGATACATTAAACCAAAAAAGTTCCGGATGACCACCTTACAGAATATCCTTCCGTTGCTGAAAAAAGGGGATTGGTTCACCTCATTGGACTTGAAGGATGCTTATTTTCATATCTCTATCCATCCTTCCCATAGACACTTTCTGCGTTTTACTGTTGGATCGTTATTTTTGAATTCAACGTACTCCCGTTTGGTCTAGCTACAGCACCAAGAGTTTTTACAAAATGCATGGCCCCGGTATGCGCTCACCTATGGCTTTGGGGTATACAAGTATACCCCTATTTAGATGATTGGCTCATTGTGTCACAGACTAAGGACAACCTCCTTGCGGCTGTCCATACGACTTGTACTTTGCTTGATGACCTTGGACTATGCATTAATTTTAAGAAATCGTCACTTATCCCAACGCAGGTCATCGATTTCATCGGGGCACGTATCGACTCCATTCTACAAAGAGCGTTTCTTCCTCCATCCCGCGGAGCAACACTATGTGCCCACATCCATCGGATCCAACGACTGAGGACAGTGCAAGCTGTCACTATACAAAGACTGCTGGGGCACATGGCCTCAGTGGCCATTGTGCCTCATGCAAGACTTAGACTTCGGCCGCTTCAATTGTTCTTCAACAAATCGTTTCACCCGTAACGGGATTTACAAACCAAGCTTCTTCGGATCCCATCCTCAATCCTTCACTTCCTGACATGGTGGACTGTTACACGCAACCTATCTACAGGCATTCCATTCCGTCAGGCCCAACCAACTGTGACATTGTACACCGATGCGTCCCTCATTGGATGGGGTGGGGCATGTGCAGGACTTCGGGTCCAAGGGGCTTGGAACCAACAAGAAGCGGGGAGACACATCAATTTCCTTGAGCTTCTAGTGATTTTCAACGCTCTCAAATCTTTCAAAACTGTTATACATAGCCAAGTTGTACAGATTGCGTCTGACAACATAGCTGCTGTCTTCTATGTCAACAAGCAAGGCAGAACGAAGTTTCTGCTCTTGGCCAGATCGTCAATGCAGATCTGGGATTGGTGCATCCCAAGGGACATAATGCTACTGGCGGTACACCTTGCAGGGACCGACAACGTAGAAGCGGATACACTGAGCAGGCAGATGTCAACGACCCATGAGTGGGAGTTGGACTGGATGATTTGCAACAAACTATTCCAGTTGTGGGGATACTCAGACATAGACTTGTTCGCTACCCGAAAAAACAGGCTATGCAAACTGTTTTGCTCCAGAGCGGGTATAGGACAGGACTCGAGGGGAGATGCCCTCATGATCGATTGGAGCAACCTGTTTTTCTACGTGTTTCCTCCGATTCCCCTTCTGATGAAGGTGGTAGCAAAGATCGTTCAGGACAATGCTACAGGAATTTTGATAGCCCCATGGTGGCCGAGGCAACCCTGGTTCACTGCTCTCCTCATTCAATCCAAAGGTGTTTTCCGTCGACTTTCATCGGTCCCTCACTTGCTGACGCAGTGCAACAGAGCAATCCGACACCCAGACCTAGCTTCGCTCAAACTGACAGCATGGAGCATTCGCTAGATTCGGTCTCTCTATCAGTTCTGTTACCATCTCGATCCACGGAATCCTCTCCTCAACTGTGTGCACGACCGACTTCTCCTTCGGGATCGACAGAAACCATCTCGGGACCGATGTTTTTACATCCTGATATTCAGGTGATTCTCGAATCTGCACTAAGACCTTCCACACACTGATCTTACTCAGCAAAATGGAAAAGATTTTCCTCCTTTGCTGGCTGTCATTCTTTTTCTCCAGAATCGGCATCCATTGAGAACATTCTACAATTTCTGTTCAAACTTCACCGTTTGGGACTTAAGCCTTCATCTATAAAGGTTTACACAGCTGCCATCTCACATTTCTGTGGTACCATACAAGGCTCATCGGTTTTTTCTTAACCTCTGATTCTTCGTTTTCTTAAAGGACTACAAAATTTACACCTGCCAATTTGCCCGGTCATGCCATCTTGGAGTCTTTCTGTTGTACTCCAAGTGCTAACAAAGCCACCGTTTGAACCTCTGGCGACGGTGGATCTACGTCTAGTATCATGGAAAACTGCCTTCCTTGTTGCGGTTCCTTCAGCCAGAAGGGCCAGTGAGCTTTGTGCTCTACGCATAGACCCACCATTTTTGAATTTTCACAAAGAAAAGGTGGTTCTTCGAATGGACTCAGCGTTCCTTCCTAAGGTGGCAACATCGTTTCATTTGAATCAGGATATTGCCTTGCCTGCATTCTTCCCATCTCCATCAACTCCGATTGAATGCTCTCTCCACACACTTGATGTTCGGCGCTGCCTTGCCTTTTACAGATCTCGCACAGAATCCTTTCGGAATTCTAACAGACTTTTCGTTAAATATGCTGATACTGACAAGGGTTCTCCAGTCTCATCTCAGCGATTATCTAAATGGATTGTACAGACCATAGTGTTGGCCTACCAGTTGGCACGAATGGACTTACCTACACTTCCGAGGGGCCATTCTACGCGAGCAGTAGCGACTTCGTCGGCTTTTGCGGCAGGTGTTCCAATTCAGGATATTTGCAGCATGCGACTGGGACTCAGGCAATCTGGGTTCGAGTCCCCGCTCAGTCATGGAGCCAACTGGGTGACTTTGGGCCAGTCACAGACTCTCAGCCCAACCTACCTCACAGGGTTGTTGTTGTGGGGATAAGATGGAGGAGGAGAATGATGTAAGCTGCCTTGAGCCCTTGGTAGGAAAAAGGCAGGCTATAAATTGAAAAATAAATAAATAAATAAAAATAAAAACCTGGGCTGCTCCGTGTACTTTCGCCAAGCATTATCGGCTTGATGTGCGTGCCAGACAGGACTTCCTTTGGCAGAGCAGTGCTCTCTGCCATTCTTCAGTGACAACATCTCCCTCCTCTGAGTCTGGTAAGTTTGCTAATCACCCATATGTGTGATGCACAGAGGCCACGATGAAGAAAAGCAGGTCGCTTACCTGTAACTGATGTTCTTCGAGTGGCCATCTGTACATTTGCACAACCCACCCGCCGGCCCCGCATGGTGTCGGTGAGTGGACTTGTTCTTTTTCTATCGGTTCCGTACTGATCTTGTGGTACCAGTGTTGCTTGTTGTGGTACTGACATTGCCTGCTAGGGGGTGAACGTCGGTCTTCAAGACTGAGTAAAATGGCGGACGCTCCGCTCTATTTATACTGTGTGGACAGGGGAGCGGAGCTTTTTCCCGCCAAAAACCGTTAGCTTTCTAATCTTCTGGCCTAGGCACTGCGCAGGCGCAGCACCCATATGTGTGAATGCACAGATGACCACTCGAAGAACATCAGTTACAGGTAAGCAACCTGTTTTTTTACTGCTGCTTTTTTCTCTTTAAATTAGGGAGGGATGGGCAGAGATCATGAAACTGGCTACACTGGTCTACAGATTTTGGGAAATTATCGACCTCCAAAATAAAATGTGCATATTTTGATTAGATGACTTAGAAAACAGATGATAGAGGTACCGGTTGGCTAAAGTTTTCAAGATATTTCACAATAAAGATTTATACTCAGGTGAGTATATTTGCCTACAGGGGAGGGAGGTGTCTGATGAACATGATGCCTCATAACTTCTCGACAAAGTATGGTAGAACAATGAAAATGGTACCACATGGAAGTGTATATAAATTTATCTTCCCTTTGAGACTAAAGATTATTACATACCTGTAATTTATTGTACTTTTATTGCAAGATACATTTGTTTTGGTCAGATCTATGCATCATACAGTTACATCTGGTGGCTTGTGAAAGTGTCATTGCCTAACATTTCCAAGGAACAGTTTGTGATCTTTTCTCTCAGAAGCCAAGATGCCTTGAACCTGTGTGAACAACGCAGATAACTTCTGCTACATTTGTGGCAAGGTTATATTTGCATCTCAAAAGTGCAGTATGACGGCAGTGGTAAAAAAAAGCCATACTACCTATATTTTGGATCCAAAATAGGACAAGAGTTGGGCCCCTCAATATCATTGCAACTTACCTGCGTCATTGGCTAAACAAGATGACAAAGTCCATGCCTTTCACAATCCCAATAGTGTGGAGGGAACCCACCAATCATAGTAGCGACTGCTATTTTTTCGTGGTTCGCCCAATTGCAAAAGGGATCTCAAGAAAGAAGAAGTGGACGGTGGAATATCCAAACATTCCGTCCACACTGCGTCCTGTACCCCATGGTGAGGATTTGCCAATTCCAGATCCACCAGAATCCTCTCTAGACTCAGATGATGATAAAGACGATGAGCAGGATGCAGCGGCTCCGGGGCCGTCGATGTCAGCGGACCCAAACTTTAGCCCACTGTATGCTCCTCCTGAACCACATCTAATTTCACAGAGTGAACTAAATGACCATTCTCATTGCTATATCATATTTTGCATAAAAGTTATGGCGCGTCCCCCTCATAATTCTGAATTAATTTGATGCAATTTTGACCTGAAGCTGCATCTTGGAAACTGAAGCCAATTCATATTCAGGACTTAATTTTCCTTCATTAGTGACCCAATTCCAGTAAAATTTAGCTACTTTCATTTCTGAGACTTTCTCCTTGAAGACCAGTGATCAAGCCCCATTTTTGGAAGGTTTGCCAGTGGTTGCCAAACATTTAAACATGTGCAAAAAATGCATTTCATTTTCTTTTTTTCTTCAGGCGCATTTGCACAACTGTCAACCTTCACAGCCATGTGACTGCAGGCCTTTGAAGTCTCAGCTGGGGGTATTTCTAGGGGGTACCTGTGGCCAAGTAGCAGCATGCATTAAACCCACAACATTGCCCTGAAGTCTCCCAAATGCTTTTTGTCCCTTTGGCTTCTCTTGAAAGACAACAAAAGAAAAAGGCATGAGGGATTTCTTCATAAAAAGCCCCCCCCCCCCGCCCTTGGGGAGCTCTGTGTTTGTTAAGGGCACAACCTTTTTGGTGGTAGCACCTCTGTGGTGGAATGTCCTCTCTAGGAAGGCTCACCTGGTACCTACACTGGGGTCTTTTTGGTACCAAACATGGAAAAAACCTTTGGCCAACTCATTTTTTTCCATGTTTACAGTCCTTTAATTCTTCAGTTTTGTTTTTAAATGTGTCATGTGCTTATTCAGATATTTCCCTGCTAGTGGCTTTTATTCTGGAACTTGTACATTTTGTAAGAGCTTTAACAGTTCCATCTTGCATTTTATATTATGCTTTATCATGTTGAATTTTAGCTTTTATTTGTTGTGGACTGCCCAGAGAACTTAGACTATTGGGCAATATACAGAAAAGCCATAATGAATCAATAAATATATATTCAATAAAGTTCCATAAAAAAACAATGGCCTTTTAAAAAGCCATAAAAAGATAGTACCAATAAAATCCAGCAGCCCAACTATAATTTAACTAGAAATCCTTCCATTTGCTGTAGGTGCTGAGGGAGCATTTCCTGCCTACCCTTTTCCCAGAAGTTGCTCCTTGCTTCATGAAAGGAGACGATTCAATGAGGTGAAATTGATAAGGCAGTTAATTTTATCTCATATTCCCCCTGCCAACTTGAAATTCAAGTCAGACTCAAAGGAGAAAAAAAATCAGTTTCATTGTTTTGATAAAAAGGGCGGTCCTCTAGAACTGTGCCCAGAAAAAACCCCCACTTCAGGCCCAAGCCTAGTCAGATCCTTGAACTGACATCATTTTTAGGCTTGGTTTCCCGATGGAGCTGCACTTCACTATATTTTCTGAAGCTTCATGTGACTTCCCTATTGACAATCATGAGAAAATCAGCAGAGGCCTGTCAATTTCCCATCCACCTTTTAGCAAAATTAGATAAGATCTGCAGACAGATTAACCCACTTTGAAGGGTTGAGGTCTGGCGAGTGGCAAAGAAAAAGGTCTAAGTGTTTTATTCCATGTGCTCTTAAATGTTGCATTAAAAAAAAACCAAAAGCACATTCTACCTTCTCTGTGGTCTTGTGGGACATCTCCATGAACATGTGTTATAACATAGAACTGCCCCTGTGTGAGTGTCCTACAACAGTTTAGTGGGACAGGTGTATGGATCAGGGCATTATGATTAAGAAATAAACATAATCAAACTTTAAAAAGTTTTTTGTTCAGTGGGCACTAAAGTCACACAAAATTTAAATCCAATAATAGAAACAAGCAGAAGAGAAAGATCCAACTGTTTGCTCCCCTGGTGCATTGGCTGGGCAAAATTCTCTGCCTGGCCTGGTGTTTGCTGAATCCTATATATATCTACGCAGAAGTCATTCAACTGTTCTTCTTCCTAGATAAGTGGTTATGATTGATTATTATTACATTGCATCAATTTCCCACCTTTTTTCCTCTTGTGAGGGACTCAAGCTGGCTTTACATAGCTCATTTTAGCCTCACACTAACAATCCTGTGAGGTAGGTTGAGCTGAGAGTAAGTAAACTGGCCCAAAGTCACCCAATGAGCTTCATGGCCAAGAACGTGGACCTCCTGGATCCCACTTTAATCACAACCCTGGCTGTTATAGGATTTCACATCTTGCAAAGAACAGAGAGTTCACTCAAAGAGCTTGCGATTTCTTCTTCTTCTGAACTCTAGTAAAGTTATACCTTTCATTCACAAATATAATTCTGACAATCCCTCCACTTGACTGACATTTTTAATTTAAGGTAAAGGTAAAGGTTTCCCCTTGACATTAAGTCCAGTCGTGCCTGACTCCAGGGGGCGGTGCTCATCTCTGTTTCCTAGCCGAGGGAGCCAGCGTTTGTCCCCAGACAGTCTCCGTGGTCATGTGGCCGGCATGACTAAACACCGAAGTGCACAGAACACTGTTACCTGCCCACCAAAGTGGCGCCTTTTTCTCTACTTGCATCTGCATGCTTTCGAACTGCAAGGTTGGCAGGAGCTGGGACAGAGCAACGGGAACTTACCCCATTGTGCAGATTCGAACTGGCGACCTTTCGATCAACCAGCCCAGCAGCACAGCGGTTTAAACCATTTTTAATTTATGGAGAGCTAAAAGAGCTTTGAAGGGTTAAAAATGTGTCCCATCCCCCATCACCCCCTTCCCCCTTTGAGCTTTGACACCTGGTTTGAAGCTCCAGGACCAGCCCACTTCTCTTTGGACTAATTTGGACCCAAATGCCCACACCTGCAGTGGCCATCCAAATATGTTTGAAGCAGGATATTTGCCTTGGATTTTTATGTATTTGCAGGCATATGCACAGCTGTTGTACATATTTCAGTATCAAGTGACATTGACAAGACTTTCTTGCAGTTACTTCTGCATGTGGTCCTCCTACAAACGTAAGGCAAAAAAGATTGTGTTGTGGGGCACTGGCAACAAAAGCAGCAAACATAGCCTGAAGGTGATGGTGGTGTACTGAGGAATCCACAGGAGGATGCCTGGAAAAAATGCAGGATTGCAATGGTTTAAGTGAAATATTGTTTGGATTCTCAGCAAAATAATTAAAAAATGAATGAGGGAATGGCATTAATACTGGAAGGGGAATGCTAGTGTGGAAGGCCGCCAGGTGTGTAGGCTTTCCCCATGCTAAATGAACTCTGCTAAAGCAAAAAACAAGAAAAAGAAAAAAAAACAAAACAACACGAAACATGCCAATATAATTGGGCTTGGGATTGCAAATTGCCTGCTATGCAATATTATATAATTTTATTGTCAAGCTGGCAAGAGGTTAACATAACTGCCACAAGGCATGATACAGACACCCAGGGTGTTTGTCAAAATTAAAAATTTAATTATGCTATTCTATCTTTAACCTGTTCTACTGGGACTTTATGAAATATATGGGAGGCTGTGAATTCACTGTTCTGAGAAATGCAAGCAAGGAAACATTCCTTTCTGCCTGTGCAAAATGAAAAATGTAATCAGATAGCTGGGAATGTTTAACTAGCTGTATATACAAATGTTAGCCTCCCCCCAACCAAAAAGGCATTCGCAAACTATCATGATGATGATTGCTATATATTTTCCTGTTTTATGCATGTGTATAATACTAGTTCACATTTGCAATTGAAGCTTGCAATGAAATTTCTGGTGCTGTGTGTGGGGATAAGATGCAAGATAATGTAAAAACATTTAAAGAGCAGTTTTGATGTTTAATTTGTTAAATAGTGAAGGCGGTTGGTGATATGGCAATATAATGAAACCAAACATTTGAACGATTTTGCAATGAGATCAGGAATGTACCCAAAGCTTTCAAGTAAAATTTGAATATTGGCTAAACCAACAGCTTATGGCGAAACCCAAATGAACCTGTAGAGCCACCATGCAAATGCAGTTTCCCATTTATTGCTTATTGATACGTGATGATAACACAGCGTTATCAGGTCACCGCTGGCGACTAACATGCAATGGCAGGTGTAGGAGAACTCAGCTTTAAGGGCCTTGAAGTGCAGACCCAGAGCCAGCTTAGGTGTGCTGGTCTATGGAGTTTTGGAAGCCTGTGCACTAAACATGTGCCCACACTAGCTCAATTTGGAGTAACCTGTAAGACATTGAAGAGAAAGGGTGTAAGGGTGAGAAGAAAGCTAGCACTTGGTTCTTCTTCCCGTCCTCATTTGTCCCTGTTCAGTGTTTCCTGTTTTCTCTGCAGAAAAACTAATGTTCCCTTACAGTTAACTGATACTCCTGTTCTAAGTCTGAAGGAATGTGTATGGGTCCAGACCACTTCCATGCATCCTGCACCCTCATGTTTTTGGAAGCAGCGTATCTATGAAGAACAGATGCTTCTTCAGGGAATGACCAATGACCATCCACTTCCCACTCTGCTTGTGAGAGCTCAGGGGCATTTGGGTGGCTGTTGCTGGAAACTGAACATGTAGGGGGTGCTGTGGGTTTACCTCCCACCCTACTGCCCAGCGGCCTCTCTGATGAAGCTGGAAAAGGTGGTGCCATGTGTCGTGTGGGAGGAACCCAGGCTGGCTGTTCTGGGAGATGACGTTTCCGTGCTCCATCTCCCAATGCCCCAGCACATGAAACAGGCAGACTTCATCTTTGCTCTCTGCTGTGAGATGAGTAGTCTGGAAATGGTTAGGGGAGTCCAAATAACCTGGTTGTCATCGTCAGATGTGAACTTGTGGCATTACTTTCCTCTCGCAGGGAAAGTGTGAACTTGTGGCATTACTTTCCTCTCGCAGGGAAAGTGTGAACTTGTGGCATTACTTTCCTCTTCCTCTTGCACCCATTTGGATGGTCTGTCCTAGGAAACTGATGAAATCCGATCGATTTCTGAATGCTTTGGGGGATTTCCAGTGAACTGGCAATCCAGGAGAGGTTATAGTCTCACTCTGGAATGGTGAGATTTGGAGAGTCGTTGATCTCATTATACCTGAGTACACTCTCTGGCATGACAGAGTTTGCTTTGTCCTTTGGCATCTTGGGGAACCATAGACAATGAAACAAGCCAGACATCAGCCACAGCACAAAGGGTGTACAGCTCAAAGCAAAGATGACTGGGCACGCTTTAAAGCACCCGATTGTGACCATTGCACAGTGGTGCAGGCAGTCAAGAAAGCTTACTTTGCTACCTCCATCCAGTGGAATCCCCTTAAAGGGTGATCTAGGGGTTGTTAACCCTTTCTGCAGTGCCTGCAGCCCTAGACCCTTTAAGTACTCATGCATCTCTTGCAGTTTGGGACAAAGCTACGAGGTTCCTTGGGGCGCCATCTTGTCCCCACTGTTGTTCAACATCCATATGAGTGCTCATCTGGCAATTTTCAGCAGAACGCCATCCATATGCTGATGACACACAGCTCTGTCTCCCTCTGACATCTCAGTCAGGTTTGGCTGTGCAGGCTTTGGATCGGTGCCTAGACTCAGAGATGAGTCATATGAGGGCCAATAAACAGAAACAGAATCCTGGCAGGTCGGAAACCTTGGGGTTGAATGGTTCCCAGGCCCAGGAGGCAGGTTCATTGCCTGCTCTTTGTGGGGCTGGTCCCGAAGCTTCAGGTAAGGAACAATGCAGCAGCTGGGCTGCTCTTTAGAGCTGCCACTTTTCAGCACGTGATTCTGTTGGTGAGGGAGGTGCACTGGTTGCCTCTTCTCCACCAGGCCAGGCTTCATGTTTTGGGAGTAGTGTAGAAAGGCTTACACACCTTGGGACCAGGATACTTGACAGAGAGCCTTCTCCTTCATTAACCTGCCTGGTTGCTGAGGTCACCATAGGAGGCCACATCGGATGGCCTGATGAATTCACCTGGAGCAGAGCCTTCGGTGTGTCGGCTCCCATGCTGAGGAACTCCCTGCTTCTGAATGTCAGCAGACACCTTTTGTTCTGTTTTGTTTCGATGCTACTGAAGGCATTTTTATTTCAACAGCACTTCCTCAATTGGCCACCCATGGCTTTAATGAACTAGCTGTTATTGCACTTTATTTCTTTTATCTTATGTTGTTCATCACTCTAAAATCTGCTTAGAAGTGGAGTAGTTGAAGATAAATAGGTGAAAGCAGCAGGAGCTAAAATGTAAACTCAGTAACATATCCTCGTGTCTTTAAAATTCAGCTGGAAAATGTAGGGGGGATTCTACAGTTATGGCATCACCTGACTCTGGTACCTGCCCGTCGGATATCCCTTAAAGGCAAGCCCAAGAACAGGGCCTTTGAGACTGCTCTTGCGGCCAAAGGATCATATCAGTGCAGGTGCCCCTTCACTGAACTTGGTCCTAAACCATTTCAGGCTATTCTTTTGGCCATTGTCTCCCTTTTCTTTTTCGTCTGTAAATGGTTAGCTGATTTGGCACAAATTCACACATTTACCACACATATCATTTCATGTTCCTGTCAGGGATACAGAAAGCCGGATGAGATCACCGGTTCCAGCCAGACTCATTCACAGCCAGCCTGGAGGTGGCTTTTGCTCATTCTCCTTTCTCTCAGGAGCATCTCTGGCCCTCCACAAAGCTGCTCCCACGCAACGTGGGAGATGGTGCCAGGGGCTTCGCGGGACTCTGTGAGATTGGTTGTCATCACCAAAAGAGGAAAATGTAGGATGACAGTTTACATCACATCTGCATATGGTAATCTGTGGGAATAGATCCAAATTTAGACAATTTAGGAACAGTTATTTGAAAAGATATACAGTACATCTTACCATATGTGTGCGCATATGTTGTTCCGGTGCTGTTGGCTGGGAACTTCAAAGCCCTTCTGGTGGTTCTTTGACTCAGACTTGGACACGAAGCCTTTCCATCAGAGGACCCTAAAGTGAGATAGCCAATCTGAGTTGCTTTGGAAGTGGTGTTTAGGGTCCTTTATATCAGTAGTGCAGGATGTCCTGCTCTCTGGGGTGAGAGGACATGTGCAGGTACCATCCCCACCGTCTCTTTCATCTGCACATCCCAGAAAAAAGATGAGGCAGGTGGCCTCCACCCACAATTGAATACCAGGCTTAGAGAGGTCCTTCACCAAAGCCCAGCCTTGTGAGGTGTCCTTGGAGACTTCCTGTAGCGGTAGCTTCCAAAGACGCCTCACAATGTCTCCACTGGAGAAACCATCCCTCAAAGAGTGGCATTTGGGCTTGATGATCATCCAACATCGTCCAGCCTCTCTGGAAGGCTTCTCATGGAGGAAGAGATTGGGCAGGTGGCTTCTCATTCCTCTCAGGGGAAGCATCATGTCCTCTTTGTGCAGCTGGCACGGCTCTCTGGAGAGGCTGCTGGCCTACCGAGTATCTTCTTCTGGGAACTTTCCCAGAGAGAGAGATTGGGAGGGAGGCCAGGAGGCCAAGCAGGCAGGAAGCCCATCCAGAAAGCTCACCCAGCCAGCTGCTTTCCCTGAGCCCCTCTCACAGGAGGAATCGGGTGGCAGGCCTCTTCAGAGGAGGCTGAGCTCCCGCTTTGTGAGAGGCCTCAGAGCAGCTGCTCCCTTGTGTCATTTGCTGGTGTGGTGGCAGTGCCCACAGGGGCCCTCCCAGGAGCAGAGGGATGCAATCCATCGCTCTTTATAACCTGCTGCCAAAGCAGGAGATTCACCCTGCTCCATAGGAGGGTCAGCCTTCTTTCTGTGCTATCCAGGTAACAGTCTGTGACTTCCCTCCTTTTCAGCACTGTACAAAAACTGCAATGTCTAGGCGATGTCAGCCTGAAATGTTAAAGTAAAGGAATGCTTCTTTTCTGTTATTTGCAGACATGGTGAAATTAGCAATATCTGCTTTTCATTTCCATTCCCGCAGTCCCTTAGGACTTAAAATATGACCCAATGGTAGACGTGTGAAGTTATAGACTCAGCAAGATGATCTTTGCATGTTCCTGACTTTTATGTATTCTGCATTCCCCTGGCTAACTGTGTGTGCACAGCCAGAGTTCATAAAGTTGGGCTGATGACACACCTTCCGTAGCGGGAAGAAAGGGAACCGATTCCCTCATTTCACCTGCGCTTTCCCTCAGGGTGCGCCAGGGGAGCTCCGCTGGCGACTACAGGATCGTGCTGGATGGTGTTTCCTGGGGGTCCTAACTCGGCCCAGGCAGTATTTATTACAGGGAGTGATGCATGAGATGGAAGGAATCCAGTGTGACTATAAAGCTCAAACCAAGTTTATGCAGCTGTAAGTTTAGAAATTTGCTTGCAAACTGAGCTCATTGTACATGGAAATACATGAGATAATAAACCTGGACCCCTGCCATGCCATTTTTGAAAAGGCACACTTTGCAAGGGGTACAGCCCTGATTTACAGTGGCCGATCATTTGGATTGCACAGCCAAAGGAAACTGTTCAAATCAAAAATGGTAGTGGTATATGCTTAGCCGCAACAACATATTTTATAGGCTCTGTACCTTTTAAAGATCAGATTGTGCTGAATTAGGAAGAAGGAGAAGTAGGTCTGCATGCACTAAAGGTCAGGGGCTGCTGGAGCTAACTGATATTCTCACAGATGCCCGATGGGGAGGGTGGGGAACCTGTGGTCTGCACGGTCCAGAGCTGACTTCCATATGGCCCACGGCACTCCAGCTCCCTTCCCTCGCAGAGCTCTTTGAAAGCAGGGGTCCAGCCAGACGTGTGACTGCAAAGTAATCCCTGCTGAGGCGGGGAAGGGAAGTTCTCCTCCCAAGTGTTCTCTGAACACACAGATCTGGCTGGATCCATCCTCTCAGAGGACCTCCCCACCTGAGCAGGGGCAGCGTGGCTTGGAAGCAGGTTCCTGCCTGCATACAGGAGGGAGAAGAAATCTTGGAAACAGAGAGGGAAAAAAGGAGAGGCAGAGACAGGCCGCCGGGGCAGGACACTAAATCTCTCACGTGGAGCCCCAAGTCTCTGGGAGGCCATCTGCACTGCTACCCAGCTGCTCAAAGATACAGGGGCCCCGATGATCGCTGCTGCCCCTGATTGCCCCAGTCGGCTGCCAGTTTGCACCCATGTCCATCCCCACCTCAGATCTTTCTACCTGATTCTTTTGCTCCCCAAAATCCACCCCCACACCTCTACCCTGTCCAGGTAGTCCTTTCTCCAAATAGGTGTCCTTAGGAAACAGGGTCCTTCAGAGGCACACACAGAGAAACCTGATGCAAATGTGCACATTCTCTCTGCCTTGTGGGGCTGGGGGGGGGAGTCAGAAATTTCAGTGCCTTGCACCACCCCAGAAGAGACATGATAGAAAAGGGGGTGGCAGAAGATGGGCGGGGCGGGGGGAGCCCCAGTGAGCACCAGCATTTGGGCCTTGAGAAGAAAGCTTCTCTGCTGCCGTCCTGCAGGCAGGACAGACTTCAAAGACATGCAAGGTCAGTCACCTGCTGAGGTCCATCCCCAAGTAAGGGGTCCCAGAGGAGGCCTTCCTGCCCCACAGTCGCTTCTGCTCTCAGCTATTGCATCATCCCTGCTCTCCTGCCTCTCAGCCTGGTCCAGAAGAGGGTGGTGGTTCAGCAGATGCTACAGCCAGGGCCTCCTTGCCCCCTGGCTCTCTGCCTGTCAAGCAGGTAACAGGTGGGGTCCATGAGCAGAAAAAGGTTGAGGGGCAGTAGCAGTGGACTGCAAGGGAGGGGAGCAGGCAGACTCCCTGAAGGGAGGGGCTCTTTGCAGCATCGGGCCCCAGCACCCTCAAAAACCTGGAGCTGACCCTGCCTGAAGATCATCAAGCAAAGGCAGGCAAGCAAAATTTTAGTGCATCCAGAAATTTGCAGCTTTTTCTTTCTGTCTGCATGGGGCTTGAATCATCCAGAGCTGTACTGAATCATGCCAGCGACAACCGCAGCACACCTAATCTCAGTTTACAGCATAGTGAGATAATCGGTGACTAATGAGCTGATCTATGAACCTGAAAGTCCCTAGTTCAAATCTTACCTCATTTATGAACTATCAAAAGGCCAAAAGAAATGCTTATCTAAAGTTGTTGTTGTTGTTATTATTATTATTATTAAAACATTTCTATGCCGCCCCATTCACCGAAGCCTCGGGGCAGCTCACAACAAGTTACCTGAAAAACATTCTCCAGCATCACTTCCTACCTATATTAGGAAATCATAGTTGCCTTCCAGATTGCAGTAGATCAGTATTATGGTCATACATGTGTGGATTCAGTTCTTACAATGTTGAACTGCATATCCAAATGAGTTGTTGATCACATTTGAACATTAGTTATTTTAATTATTGCAGGCAATCCTATGTACAGAGAACTTTTAATATCTTTATCCATAGCCAAAGCAAGCACACTAACTTTTCTAGCTGGAAAATAGTTTTGTCTGTAGTCCTTAACCTTTTCTTTGTATTATTGATTTGAATTTTGGCTTGTTTCTTCTTTATCAAGCTTATCATATAAGAGTTGTTTTCAGGAACGAGACAGAAAAGCTTCTGAATTATTTTTATCATTATTTTTATTTACTTGAGATGATTGCTACCTTCTGTTGCAACTGTACAAGCATTAAATTGCCCAATCATTTTGTAATACCAAGAAAATAGTAAAAAGTACAGTATTAGCAGTACTGTGATACTATAATAGTGATAACAGTCACTTAAACATTTTCTTTGTCTCAGCTCCGTATTATCACAGAATGCATCAGAGTATCTGCCAGGGATGCAGAGAAGCCACTAGAAAAGTTTAAGAATTCACAAGCCTGAAAGATCAGAACTGAGGAATGTCCTTATTCTTCCATGCTGCCGGTTACCACCTGGTTACACCAGGCCAGGTAAGCAGTGACTTGTGCCACGAGGAGCTTCAGGCAGGCATAGAGTGTAGAAAAGCTATGCAGTCATGGCTTTAACCAGTGCTTTCTGATAGAGATGAGGTGTCTGCAAGCATTAGGACCAAAGTACACTTTACTTTAAAGATCTAACAATCAGCTTCAGCTCTCTCTTTCATACTCCAGTAAAGGCAGGGATCTACATACAGATTTGGGGTTCAGCCTAGGTGCAGGGGGCTCTAAGCCTCCCCCACCTATCCTGCAGTCTGAACCTCTGGGGCACACACTTGAAAGATCTCCCCTGCTCCACCCACACCTGAAATTGCCAAATAATAAGCTGTGGGCTTTAAGGGATGACTTCCTGGCAATTTAAATCACTCTTGCTATGGGCTTTCCGAGGCCCTGCAGGCAGTTGAAGGCTTCCCTGGGTTTTTCCAAGTGCCCTCTGAGTGGAGGCTACCTCAGGCTGCAGTACTCTGGGCATGCTTCCAATAGGGAATCTCACAGGAGGCACTTCAGATCCTGTCTCTTCTTGATGTGCCTCTAAATGGACTTGGGTAGGTTCATGGCGTGCCGTTGGCGTGCCCAGGACTCCTTCCCCGGCACATAGCAGCCCAGCTGCGAGTCAGCACTCAGTGACTGAAAACTGCAGTTGCTAATATGCAAGACATCAAGAGGAGGGCTTTTCTGAAGCGCATCGCCCAGTCAAAGTACTTCCTGGATCAACAGTGGTCCACTTCTGGGAGTGGAAGGATGAGGTTGTTGACATGCTGATCTCCTGCTCTGTATCTTCCAGGTCACTTTCCACCACCAGGAATCTTCGACATAATCATAATCATTTTGATAATGGTTATATTTGGGATATGATCAGTGAGCACATGAAAACTTACTTGCTTATAGTATTTTAAATTAATGCATTTACTGTTTTGAGCATGAAGTATGAAGAAGGGGGAATCTAAAAAGGAAGGAACAGAGAAATGTTAGTAATTACATTTTTATGCAGCTCAATAGCGAAAGCTTTCTGGGCAGTCCACAATGTATTAACACAGTTTTAAAAACCTAAAATGCAGCATAAAAGACAGTTTAAAACTACCAAGCAAATTATTAAAACTACCAAACAAAAATCAGAAGGTTGTACAAGTTAGCACAAAATAAGTACAAAGATTTCAAGTATAATGCAGGTTTTAGAACTGTCTGAAAGTCAAATTCCTGGGAAAATAAGGTTTTTACCTGGTACCAGGAAAGTTCAATATAGGTGCCAACAGGTGAGCCTCTCTGGGAAGCTCATTCCATAGCCAGGGCGCCATAACAGAAAAGGACCCTTTGCTTAGGAGCCACTCACCTGACTTCCCTTGGCAGCGGTCCTACACAAGGACTCCTGAGGATGCCCTTCAAGTCTGAGCAGGTCTCTATGGGGGGAGATGATCCTTCAGGTAACCTGGCTTCAAGCCATTGAGAGATTGGAATCTTAGTACCAGCTCTGTGAATCAGGCCTGGATATGGACAGACAACTGGCACAGAGGGAAAAGTACGACCTAATTTTATCATGGTGTTAGCAGTCTTGCTGCCCTGCTTTTGGACCAGCTGTTTGTAGATTTAACAATCTGTTAAGAGCCTGAGCACAAACAAACAAAGAAACAATAACAAAGGATAAACACACCTAGAAATAAATACTGCATCCTCAGTACCCCCTTCCCTACATCTAATTGTGTCCATAGCTTGCTTGACTTATCCATGTGCTGCACAGATCTGAGCAATGATGAGGAATAGAATGAACAATATTGAATAAAGCTGCTGGGGAAAGGTAAAAGCACATTACATGCCACTGGGAAGTTCCCGTTTCACATGCTTCATTGGTAGACAATTTGTTTTTACATTTGATAAAACTTGCAAAACGATTCAAGGGGGTCTCTGAACTGTTAGAAGGATAGCCAAGAAAAATAAATTCACTTGAAAGGCAAGCAAGGTTCAAGGATGCTGAATGACTCCATCTAACCTTTTCTTTGGAGTAAGAATAAAGGGAATTTCTTCATTCCTGAAGTCACTCTTCTAAATATTTGGACACAGAACTGTAGATGTATGAAAAATCCAAACTATGCAAAGTACTTAATGACTGCACTTGAACCTATGAATAAACACACATGCATAATCGTTTAGCTGGAGGAAATGGATAGTAGAGCTTCCCTTCCCTTCCCTTCCCTTCCCTTCCCTGCCCTGCCCTGCCCTGCCCTGCCCTGCCCTGCCCTGCCCTGCCCTGCCCTGCCCTGCCCTGCCCTCCTCTCCTCCTCCTGTTGCCATCAACCTGAAAAGTGTTGTTGCCAGTAGACTGTTCGGTGACTCCTAAGAGATAATGTTCCATCAAGTAGTGATGACAACATAACAGCATGACAAACCTCATAAGGCTCGGAATTTCTGTCATACTACAGTAACATTATGCATGGAAAACTGATTGTGATGTATCAGCATGGCCTCAGCCGAGCTCTTATTTACAAGACCTGGATACTAATGATTTGTATAAGTCAGCAGAGATCCAATCCAATTTTCATTTTCCCTGCATAAGAAGCTGCAAGCTAATCCAAGCAGAAGCAAAATGGAATGTACTTGTTAATGCTGGGGCTCTGCTCTGAGAAGTGAACCAGGCAGCTAAACAGCAAACCACACTGGAAATCATCAGGTTTAACTGTGGTTCTTGGTTTGCATGCAGGATCCCAGGCCCTGTACAAATCTCTTTCAGGTTTTAGTCAGCTTCGTGAGTTGCCTAGGTTTGAAAAACATTTCAGGATAAGAACTTTTTATTCAGATTGGGTCCTGCATGATTCTGCTCAAAGAATCTTTGATTCTTGATCTGTTGCCTTGTCTAAAAGCATATTAAAACAGCCTTTAGACTGGAATCCTTACCTCACATTTGGCCCCTTACTTGGTATTACCTTATGAAGAACTGACCTGCTTAATAGTCCATCCCACTGTCTCCTCTCAGATCCAGGAAACTGGAAGTTCCAGCAAGCTGAGGCAAAATATTTTTGAGGAGCTATTGCTTGAGACAGGACTTCCAAACCTGGGGAAGAGGGAAGGAGAGATCAGCAGCTAAGTGCCTAGCTACAAGCGTGCAATGCCAGAAGCACACTTGCTCAGTTGGTTGCAAATCCTAGAAACTCAGGGGAAGTGGCTTCTGAATAAATGTGCATGAGCAGAGCCTTATCAGGGTGGGCATGAGAAGGCACCCACTGGGAGCCAGGAACCCAGCGCTGGCTTACAGACAAGAGCCCTCTGGTGCGGCTGCTCCTCTTCCCCACTACCACCTGCTTACCCACCTGCCTCTCACTCTGGCCCAGGCAAGGGTGGGGCGAGAAGGATGGGCAGGGGGTGCCACTGCCTCATCCAGCTTGCCTCCTCACTCCATGCCTGCCAAGCAAGCAAAAAAAGTAGCCAGGATGAAGAAGAAGATGTGGGGCAAGAGGGGTTGGCAGCAAGACCCAGAGAGGGAACCTCGTCCTACAGCCGACTCTGCACACTAAGAGATCTGATGAAATCAACTGCATAAAGAACATATACTCCACCGTTACATGCTGCTTTGGCCCAGTCGACTAGGAATGATCCGCAATCTGGAGATTTCTTCCCCCAGTCCTTACAGACGCGTTCACCTTATGAACGGAGCATGCCTGTGGCAAATCATTTTTGTGAAATGGTTCCTCTGAGCATAATCCGTGTAACTAGTATTTTCTTCACACAGCTCAGGCACTGAGCCAGTGACCTGAACCGATTCACATGACCCTCCCTCGTGGCCGGAGGGACTGAGGCTGATGGGAACCACTGCAGGGCCACAGGACACCCTAACTCTGTTTTCATATTTGGGCTTATATCCGAGTAAACAAACTTAGGATTTCACTGCACGCTACTAACACATTTACTAGCATTTAATGGGCTGTTTGCTGTGTCACTGACACCATGATGGATGGAGGACAAGGATTTCCCTGCCTGCCACTGTACACTCACCATGAATGAGCAGAGTTATACCATCATTTTTCTGAAGAGGAAGATTCACCGGATAATTATGGAACAATACTGGGAAGAGCCAGGGTAGAAATACTGGCTTCAGTTTCTTATTTTCAGCTGCCACTTTGGGAAGAAGTTTCAGTGACCGTGTGCATTTTGTTGACTTGGATCCACTTCATGGAAAGTAGCATTTACATTTTGTTCAAGATCTAGTCATACTTGAGAATTTCTCTTTTCATTCATGGCTGGTTTGGAAACCCATTAGTTGCTGTCCAGCACAGGTACCTGCTCACTTTCCATGGGATGGGTGTGAGTGCAAATACTACAGGCAAATTCTTAGTTTTGACAGAGTAAATGTACAGATAAGTCACACCATCAGCCATCAATTTCAGTTCTACAGGCTCAGTCTGTGCGGACTTTGGAGAAACAGAAGGACTCGTGAGAATAGATTGTCTGACATCTTGTGTTACCATGTGTATTTGGCTCATACAGAAATTGGATATCACGGACTTGCACACATGCTGTTATCTGGTTTCTCTCTCAGCACTGAAGATTGTTTAATTGTTTATAATAATGACATTTCAAATTCTTAGTCTTATTCCAATGGGACCCCAGCAACTGGAGCTGGAGAAGCTGCAAGGCAGAGCCTGGAAACCAGGGGACCACAAAATCTCTCACGCTCTTAGGGAGACCAGGGCAGATAAAGTTGGGGGGGGTGTTATAATTCCCAACCTAGTGAAGCTCAATTAAGCCTATCCATAAGACTGCGCCTATACATGTGGCACAATCCTAGGCACATTTAGACAGAAAAAAGTTTGACAACTCCCAGCATTCCCCAGTCAGTCAGATGAAATGATACATGCCCTTATGACGACGACGACGACGACGACGATGGTTGTTTTAAAACATTTCCATCTTTTTGCCATATTCTAAGAGTAACAGGATACAGGCAATCCTCTGTCAGTTCAGACAAGAAAAGGCCCTACAAGTCCCAGTGTTTCCAAGAGAGACATGGCAGGGAAATGCTGGAAGTTGAAGGATTTTTTTAAAAAAAATCTGTCCCAGCATGTATAAGCTTGTACCCAGAACTGTGCAATGGCATTCTAAGAGTGAGTTCAGTGGGTTTTACTTTCAGATAAGTGTGCATGGATTGAAGACAAAGGGCAGAATATTAGCCATATTTGGACAGAAAAGGCCCTGCAACTCCCAACATGCTGGCTAGGGATGCTGGGAGTTGTGGGACTTTTTCTGTCTCGCACAGAAACATGCATAGGGTGGCATCCTGAATCCCCTGTTTCTATGGATGTCGCTTGCACAGTTGGTGGAATGAGACCACATTCAAGTGTCTGTTCCCAGATTGGCGTCTCTCAGCATGGCAGTCCAAGTGTCACTTTATCAGAGCTTGCCAGGAGTAAAATGCTGCATGTGGTGGCAGGCATTGCAGTCTTTTAGGGAGGACGGGCTGTGGGAAGGGCTGTGGGGCATCCATCTGAAGGATCCTCTCTGGGAAGGGCTGCCTTGCCCATTTAAAGAGCAAGAGGGGAGAGCAGCCGGGGGCCTTGAGGCTGCCCGTCGGCAGCTGCCACCTGGATCGTGGACGGGGAAGGCCCGTGGGGTGGGCTGCACTGTTACAGTGTCTGTCTTTCTGGGGAAGCAAGCAGACTGGCATAATGTTTCCAATTATGCCACTCTGGATAAAGCAGCATGTGCCGACTTTATGCAAGCCTGTGCCCCTTTTGTCCTCTCTCTATCTCTCTCTCTCCTGGCAAGGTGTTTCTCCTGCATTGTGGGCCATGTGTGCCTGGCCACCCTGGGCAGGTGCCTTTGCCCAGCAGGCTCTAGGCTTGGAGTCAGCCTTTACTTGCAGCTTCTCTTCCAAGTGTGAAACGCTCAAGAGCTAGGCCCTTGGTCATCATGGGTGGCACTGAGACTTGGTCAGCCTAAGTCATGTGTGGCATGCGTGTTTGTGGAGGTTGGAGGCAGACTGCCTAGCTTTGGTCTGCAGGGCATTGGATCCCAACAGAATAAGAACAGGAGTCCATCCCAAAGAAGAGGCCTGACACTGCCTCTCGAAGAAACACTGCCTCTTATCCCATCCCATCCCACCGGCAACTGCAGCTATACACTGCATTGCAATTTAACCCTCCTAGATTTGTGTTAGGCACAAGGATGCTTTTGAAAGCACAATGCAAGGCTAGCTATGCCACTGTCGTCGAGCCATTGAACTGGACCCTGCAGCTGCATGTTTACCCATAAAAATTCTTGTCCTCCAAGCATAGGATGGGCAATGTGCTGCACTATATATTTACTGCCACAGCTTTTGACAAAGACTCCCAGAAATTATAGTTTTGTAAGGATGCTCTGTTAGAGATCCCTCCTCCCTCTCCCCCAATCATCCCTCACGGAACTCCGGTTACCAGGGTTACCTGTGGAGAAGAAATGACTATTTAACTAGCTAAATCTGGTGCAGCTATACCTATAACAGCCTTTTCCAAGCTGGAGGGGGATGATGGGAGTTGTAGTCCAGTGCCCGCGAAGAGCATCGGACTGTTTATCACTTGTGTTTTGCTTTTGCTGCAAACCCCTAGGTGGGAAAATTGACTCCTTGCTGATTTGAATGAGCTATAGGAGAGCCTCCCCTTCAGCAAAGATACAGGTGAAATGAGAGCAGTGGGCACGATGGAGCCCAGGGCCCAGCAGGCTTTCTTTCATCTCAGCAAGAAGCCTCAAGTCGCTTTAATGCCGGGCCATTATTTCTGCACCCCAGCAATGCTTTGCCCATCCTGGGCAGCACAGGCTCGGGCTGCATCTCTGCTGTTGCAGGCCGTCTGCCCCACAGCTGAACTCTGAGAATTTCTGAGGATGCAGCTGGGATAAAGGGACAAACCACAAGCATTCGTGTATAAGCGCAGTATGGTAAAGCACTGTAAGTCCTGGCAGGGCTTTCAGCTTAGTCTGTTTTTTCCTTCCCTTACCCTTTATCCAGGCCCCCATTTTCCAAACACATGATCGACCATGAATTCCTTCGGCAGAAAAACATCCACTGCCCTTCCTGCTTTTCCATGTGCCGCAGATCCTCACAAATAGACCCATACACTTCTTAACACTCACATGTGGAAAGCAGCATTAAGTCCAGAGGCTTCGACTGAAGGGGCTGTGATGAGGGAGATCTCACCAATTGGCGGGGTGGGGGCATGAGTTGCTCCCAGGCACCCCTGCCGGGGAGAAGTGTGAGCCACTGCTGTCCACACTGCTAGTGGGTGAGAGAGTGCAAGCTGCCACATTCCCTGGACAGAGGTGGGGTAGTGGCAGGCAGTGACCCACAACTGGGGGAGAGGCTGCCCTGCCAGCCTGTCGGTGTCTCACTCCAAAGGGTGTCTTTTCCGAATGAGGCATCACTGGGGAGGAGGCTTGGGGGACCCCCTGTTCCCAGCCCAGGCAGTCTCCGGGTTCTCGCCCCCACCTCTCTCTTGCTCGGAGAAAAGACCCTTCAGCAAGGGCATCTGTGAACTGCTGCACAAGATGCTTTCTTGCTGAAGCTTTTGCTCCGAGTGAGGCCGTAGGGCAGAGGGACGGTGGCAACTGTCACCCTGGAAGGCCGCAAGCGGCGCTTTCCTACACTTGCTGTGGCAGAAGAGTGGCCAGTGGGGCACTGGGGATAGTGTCCTGTGCTCTGCCCCACGGAGGGAGGGACAGGGTGATGGCATCGGGGATCCCAGCAGCGGGTGTGTGGAATCCTCCCCCGTACCTGATCCCATGTGACAGTCAGCCCTGGGTATCAGCTTTCCTCTGGCTAACAAGCAGGCTACTGACTCTGTAACTCTACTACTGTTTAGTTATTTTTGCTAGAATTGAGAGGACACAGGAAGCAAACAATTGTCTTGTGAGTCCTTTCATGCTCATATCAATAAACATTTTCCAGCCCAATCCCAAGCTGTCAACAATCAATACTGAACGATCCCCTAGCATACTATGAATGAAATGAACTTCTGCACAGATTTGAAATTTAGCAAACCTGCCCTTTCAGTTGGTCAACATTTTCCAGTTATATTTTTGAATTTCAGTGCTTGTGAATAATAGTTTTATTCTAGGATCTTGACTTCTAATAGTTTTCAGAAATCTTTAAAGCCCACACCATCTCCAAGTGGGAAATTTGAAGGGAGATAGGAATCTGATTTAGGAGGCCATACATTCACGGGAGGAAAAAAACAAAAAAACCAGAGGCACAGGAGGAAATCTGGTTCTCATTTTTCCATCCAAATTGATTTCTGTAGCATTTTGCAACCTAATCAGCAAGAGGTAAATTCCCTTATGAGTGCATTTCACTTCACACAGGAGGCACGTAGATCAGCCATGCCATGCTCATTAGAAGTCGCTACTGCCACAGGGCCGAGTAAAGGATGCCCTTGTGCGAGTGGAAGGCCTCCTCCTCCGAAGGCAAGCTTTTGGCTTAGCAGAAGAGCATGACGTGAGAAAAGTGTGTCAAATCCGGAGGAGTTGCTCAGCTCACGAACGCTCCTGTGTAAAATGGCACAAGTTCATTTTCAAGATGTTTTGATGGCCTGCTAGCATTTATACAGGACAACATGCATCTCCTTTATTCACTGTTCTAATATTGCAGCACAAGCCCAGATCCAAAGGGCACCAAACTGCAAGAAGTCTTCTGTTACCTAATTCCTATTTTTCTTCGCATGGTTCTTCATGCGACGGTGTGGGTTCTCTGTTTGAACAACTCTGCTCTCTGTTTCACAGAATACAAATGCCAACTGTTCAGTATTAAGATCTGTGATCTTTCATGAACAGATAAGAGAATTTTGGTAGGGCTGAGCCAGGAAAAAAAAGAAAGAAAGGTGATTTGAAGCTCAAAGAAAGGTGCCGTCGTCAATATTTTCAGCGGCAGTGAACGGCTCTGTCCCACTTTTGGTGGGACATCACATCGAAGGAGGGGAAAACAGCAGACAATGGCAATATCCTCAGCATCCAGCCATCCCTGATTTGCTACATGCTGCCCCGAAATCTCAGCTGTTCACTAGATGATCCCAGATTAGCTGTGATCTCCCAGGTGGTGTTTTTCAAGATGGGAGATTGGTGAGTTGTTTGCTTTTTCTTTTTTAATTGCTCTAAAGCTAATAAACGGTCTGTACCCATACAAGCATTAAAGGCCCACAACCAAAACGGGAAGCAAATAATAGTCTTATGAATGGTCCTGCTGCCCCTGGTAGAGCTGTCCACTGTTGCAACCTCACATGTTTTCACGTTTCTTCCTGTGACCCTGTGCCCTCATTCTACCACACCCGACTTCCTAATGGCCCCAGAAGGCTACAATAACTACGTCTGGGAAGCTACTTCCGAGAGCAATGTTCTCTTAAGGGTTGATCCACCAGCAAAAGGCCTTGGTAAACAATGAGGAAGAAAATAGATGCTTAGGGTACGCAGAAGGCTTCAATGTCATCCAAGCGTACAAGGTAAGATTAGGGATGATTGCCTGTCGTCTAAACAGAGACACTCTGCAAACAAGGACAGTAAATAGGCAAGACTACAATGCAGGCATTAACTGCTCAAGACTGCACAAAGGACAGCACACAACCCCATTCACTGGCTCGCTTGCCAACTGGGACAGACATGAAAGTCAACGGGGCTCCTACTGAGACGCTCAATTGAGGCGCAGGCTGCCTTTTTGTGATAAGCCTGATAACGAAGAAGTAAACTTTGGAAGGCCTAATATTCCTAAATGGCTCCCAGCCCAAGATTTATGTATTGTTAATGGAAGGATGTTCCTGTTCTGTTCCTGCCGTTGTTTACAGATGGTTGCGATGGGCTGGGCTGAGGTGAGGCAGGCATGGGATGCCCAGGGCTGCTTCCCCTGGACTGGATCAGCCTCCTCCTCCTCCTCCGTTTCTGCACCGAGCAGCACAGCTCTTCCAGGCCCAAATCCCCTTCAGCATGCCATGGAGCTGCTGAAATGTAATGATATGCAAGAGTGGAAGAAAAGAGCAGCTGGTCTCCAGGTGGTGTTCCATAAATGCTAACCAGCACCCAGCAGGAAGCAGTGTAAGTTCAATTCAGTGAAGCAAATGTAATCATTCACCCCTTTATTCATGGCGAAGAAGAAGAAGAAGAAGAAGAAGGGGGTGGGGGGATCCTTTGAAGGACTCAAACCAAACAAACATGCACACCAAAACCTGGTAAAATGCTTACATTTTTATCTTGTGGCCTTATTCTTTTTGAGTAAGCATAGGTTGCTTGACTACCAAGCTCTTGAAAAAGCAATTTTATGTTTAAGTGCAATCCTTGAAGTACCTGAATCCAGGTCTGTGAGTGGCTGTAGAATATATTCATCTCATGTGCCTTGAAAACCAAACCAAGTTTCGTTCTGCACTGAGTGAGAGAGCACACACTATTTTCAGTTCCTAATATACAGAGACAAAGCAGGGTTTCCCAGCCAGCAGTGGATACACTTTTCATAAATGTAATTAGGGACAACATGATTTCATTAAATATGAATACATGGATGGATTTTCTGTTTGGCTTGTTTATTTTACTTTGGAACATATTAAGGCAAACATCTAGGCCAGAAACACCTTTCATGCTAATTATTGTGCTATTGTGTGCAATTCATAGTTATCCTTCATCGTTACCATCAAAATTTACAACGGGTTTTATTACTACATTATGCTGTAAATCAAAAGGATCTGCAACCAGCCATATTACAGCAGCGTGCTGGTACTAGGTACTGTAGTTGTGACAGCAAGCGTTTTCTTTTTAAATGCCTTCCCGCCTTCCAGGAATTTAAGCTTGTAATTTATAAAACAGAAACATTGTCTGGATCCTCTTGTTAAAGAGAGGGATGTTGCTTGCTTGCTCCTGATGTACATTCATTGCAAAGACTTGAATCTGAATATTAGGAATGGAACCCTAATGCAGCCATGTAGCTAAATCAAGCTTGAAGATAAGGGATCTGTAACAGGTGCATGCCATAAATCTGGGGAAGCCTCCCATATTCCATGCCACCAGGGCCACCGGAGGCTCGAGTGACTGGCCCAACTTTGTCAAAATGAACCTTGGGACTGGGAGGCATTTGCGTCCACGTCTCATCATATTTAAGACTACTAGACAACAGTGCCAATCAGACAGGTCATAAAAGTTTTGTGGCATATGAAAGAAAGCTGGGAAATATTACCATTCATAGTCATGAACCTGGAAAACAGAGGCTGCAGCACTATGCATCCTGCCCTGGGAGTAAGGCCCACGGGACAACGTGGAACGCACTTCCAGATAGGCACCTGCAGGGCTGTACTTCGCTCAGTACTTTTTGGAAGTGGTTTAGGAATGTGTAAACCTAAGGAGGCAGTAGCTGGACTAGACAATGGACAGTGCCCAACAGGCAGTCCACCAACCTGTTCATCTTTGAGTCTAAAAGGTAGGCCATCTGATTATGCCTTCAAGGCTGGTTAGGCTGGCTTTGATGGGACTGCCTAGGTCTAGATGCAGACAAGGAAAAACCCAAGTAGCCATCAGGCAAAGATCGATATTTCAATAGGATGCCTGTAGACTTTGAGCTTGAAGATCTACAGGTGGCCACACTGGATTGCACTGCCCATCATTCATTCATTCATTCCTTTGTCCATTTGCTCATTCATATACCCAGTCCTTTTTAAAGCACACTATATAGTCCCAAAAGACAGGTCCCTGTCCCACAGGTCTCACAATCTATAATTCAACACCAAGGGCACAGTGGAGGAAAGGAGATATGGAGACTGGTTGTCAGCTGGGAAGTGTGTTATGTCAGCTGGGAAGTGTGTGTGTTATGCATGCCCAGGGCATTGTGGTTTGGTGTTTGTGCTTTGGGAGCCTCTTGGGCTCCTGTACTTTTGTACGATAGGAGCTTATAGGAGGCATTTTTTCCAGGCTGCTTGTGTGGCAATAAAGGAAAGTGGATGTTTTCCTGCTGCTCCAACTTTTGTGGTGGTGGAGGAGGGTGCTGCTGAGAGCTGAAGGGCCAGCAGATAGTGAGAATCCCAGCTCAAACACTAGTGATAAGCAGTCTGCAAAGACCATCACCTTGGAAGGTGAGCACGCCCTGCGTTAAGAAGGCTGCTGTGGGGCATTTTGCCAGTCATTGAAAAAAAAAACTTCAAACAAACAAGATAGCGTGTCCTGAACAGAAAAGACCTGTTCTATACAGCTCAGACTTCTGGCACAATAAGATTGCTCACTTCACTTGCTTCACCCAGGACTGAGACAATGAATGAACTTGTGGATTACTTAAGGCACACTTTCCACCCACGTGACTAGATGTTATTCAGAAGTTTAAAGCAATAGCCGGGCAAGGGCATTGCTGCTTTATGTTTCAAACTTCTGTCACTTTCCTCAACATTGCAATTTTGGAGGTTTCCTAGATGATAAGTTGTGGGATTGCCTCGTGTGTGGCGTTCACGCTGGAGCACTCCAATGTTGCCTCCTGACTGAGCAAAACGGGACATTTATAATGACACAACGAAGCACAACGCTGCGCCAATCTCATTCACATTTACTTACGAGTCGTGTGGGGACTCTGGGGTTGTGCCAAGGGCTTCGGGGAAAAGGTGGGTCCTTGAGGAAAGAAGGAAGGAAGAGGGACAACTTCACACAGGTGTTCTGGGAGACCATTCTTGACATAAGAGGGCAGCCGTGCCTTGTCTCCAGAATGTATAGGTGTTGCTAAATCTCTTCTGTGTGGGTGTTATGGAATGCCAAACAATTTTCATTCTGTTGTCCACTCAATCGATGGAACCAGAGGTTTTTTTTTCTATTTCCCAAACCTACATTTGTATATACTTGCACAAATGTGTACTTCCAAAATGTGAAAATCTACTCAAAGTGTATAAATCCTCCCAAAATGTTTATTTCACTCTTTAGCCTATGGGGGCAAATCAGCATTTTCAGTCTGTGCTTCTTATTTGTGCGTGTGTTTCTATGACTAAAATTGTGTAAAGTTCCCAAAAGGTTTTTTTTTTTAAACTGCCTGCACATCCATGTAATCTGCCTTCTTCAGAAAAAGGCAGTCCATGGCAGAATCGACAGGTTGGTTTCCCAGAACTCATTGCAGATTTCTCCAACATTGCTATCCCCCTATCCCCCCACAGGAAATTGGATGGACAACTAGCAATTTTTCAGGAGCGTCCTGCTGCCCCGATGGGTGCTGAAACTGCTCTCACTGACCAGGCAGCACATAAAAAGGATCCTGATAACATCTCTCAGTTCAATGGGAAGTCCATGAAAATCCATGAAAATTGATACTGCGATATTGCTTGCAGCCAGGGCAATGTATAAATGGCCCAGTCAGATAGCCTGAAGTTATGCCTGTTAAGAACAGGAGGAGGAAACTGGATTTAATTCCCCTTCCTCCTCTCCCTGCCAAGGAGCTGGCAAACACAAGTGTAGCTCCACATAAATATTGCTGAATTGGGCCCTAATCCCTGTGGAGTGGAGACTGTTCATCTCCACCAGCAATGTATGAAACAAGCTGTTTACACTTCTGAATTGCAGGCAGACTCTAATATCTCATGGAGACTCTGCACATTGTCCGGGATTCTTTTGATCTCTCAGGGGGAAAAACAAGCAGCTGTACTTAATTATGGAATCTTGATGCATTTTCAGCAAGTGCTGAAATGGAGCAAATAGATTCAGAACAGAAAATATTTTAAGCAGAGACAAAAGATGTGAAAGGAATGTTAGTTTAAGTATTAGCCATGGTTTGGGCATCTTAAGTCGCATATACCATTGGACAGACAGTTACATTTTGTGATCCTGTTGTACATAGTTAAAATGTGAGAAACTTATCAAAACTAAGGGCATGCCAAACATTCAACTATGAGGACTTCGGGGATGAACATTGTGCTATTGTCCGTCTGTCCAAAACGTTGCTTAGTGCTATCACAAGTGGAAGAAGGTGCTTCTAATCTCGGCTGAGTTCCTTATTCATGCTGGATTTTATTCTGAAATTTAAAAGTGATACCCACAGTGCTGACTCTATTTTGGGAATAAGGTTCATTGCCATGGACAGCATCTTTAATGTTCACAGTAAAATCTGGAGCACATCAGAAGCTCTGCCAGCTTTGGAACGACCTGTCTCCACTGGCTGTCAGCCATTGTTTCTCTGGGCTGTTGCTGCTTCAACATTATATATTTCTCTCTCTCTCCCTCCTATCTCCTGGCTTGCTACCAGCCAATGAGACTAGTGGGAATAATCCCATCCCTGAGGGCAAATGCAACCCTGTACTGCTCACATGGGTGATCCTAACCAATCAGGAGCCTGTTCTCTCTCTCCTAATTCTCACAAACACAGGCAAATGCACGCACACACATCATTGCAAGCAAGTTACCAAGAAAGGAGGAAGGCTTGCTTTTGCAGATTGTTTCTTTTAACTGGATGACTTGCAAGGGCTTTGCCATTTTGAAGGTGGTGATGTGCACTAGGATGCACTATCACAGGCATCACAAGTGTTGGTAAGCTGATTCACACATGGAGTGTAATTTACAAAGCACACTAGCTCTCCTTATCCAAACCACAGAAGCAAGTCATTTTGATACTGACCCCTATACTATGCGAAAAAGCTGAGCAGAATGGCAGCTAACCTGTTTCCTGCACTGATGGTGGGACAGCTTCCTCTACTGCACCTGAGGGCAGCAGGCTAGGTGGGCATGTGTCTCTCCTCCCACCTTGCCACTGCCCCCGAGACAACTCCTTCACTTTACCTAATGGTAGGGCTGGCTCTGCACAGGTGATACAACTGAGACTCTGGATGAAGTACAGGTGAACTGTTCTATCATGCTGGAGTCTGCCTCTGAAGTGCTTTTGCTCCAAGGAGGCCTCTTAAGGGCAGTGACAGGATGCCCTGGCAGGATAAAATGTTTCCCCGCTGGTTTTGAATATTGCCATTTCTGATGTCAGCTTGTGGCCGCTTATCCTTTTGTGTAGAAACTACCTTTTTGTCCCAGGAGAATGTGGGAGGCCATTGTGGCCAAGAGTGGGAACCGACACTCACTGGCACACTCTCATCTTCGATTAAGCTTTTCTCCTAACTCTGCAGTGCCCCCACCTGCAAGGTGCCTAAATAAAATTAAAATAAAATAAAATAAAATAAAATATATAAGAAAAGTGACTCGGGTTTTGGTACCTGCTGAAAATCATCAGTTGGGTTTGAAAGACACACAACTCCATTCTGCACCCATGTCTCGTCAGAAGGAGATGCTGTAGGCAGCTCACAAACCGTTGAAGAACTTCCTTGGGGCGATCTTTCATTATGCACAGGCTGCCTCCCCTTCGTGTCGCCTACCGCATTCCTTCTGGCGCTGTTCGTTGCAACTGCCTCTTTTCCTGGTCATGTTTCCACAGCTTAGACAACCTTTTCTGAGCATCAGCCGTGAATGTGTTTTCTCGCTCATGTTATAAATTCATGAAATTAGCGGTTCATAATAGGGAAACAGAGAGAGGCCTTTATTTATAGCAACATCAGCAGATGCTGTGGTAATGAACACTAGTCTTTTACATTGTCCTCATTCTGGTATTCACATCGTTCATATTCAATTTTATTATGAGCCGTGTAATGCAATGTAATGTTCAGCTTCTCTGTGACACAATCAAAACACACATTTTTCATATGCACGTGTCTTTTCTTGCTGTAATTGAAAACACTTTATCAGCTTGGGAGTTAATGACATGGGGAGGGGAGAGATTTAGGTACACAATTCCTGTTGATAATGGGAGTTTCACAGCCGCTGAAAATGTATTACTAAATGTTGACTAAAGATAAGAACAGAATATATTTGTGGCATGAACTTCAAATAGCATTTTACCTGTTCTTTGAGCAAGTAAGCAAAACAAACACTTCATTCCGACATGTGCAATCACTCTGTCGGCAGTAATTTATAGAGCAGAGAAAAGGCAGACCCCCAGCTGAGCTACTCTGTTGATACTGTGGGGACAAATACTCTCAGCCACGAGGCGGTTCTCCGCTAGAGAGGCATGGTCAGTTGGCAGGCTGGGATGGAGCGTCTTTTTATTCCCTCGCTGTCCTTTCTGTGCCTCCACTGGGTCACACAGAAGTGCTTATCATCTGAACATCCACACCCACGAGCGATGCTCACCAGAAGCCATTTCCCCAGCCTTGTGCCATGGGTGAATTACAGACAGGGCAGTCTCCTAATTGGGATCTTCTTGCCTGATGGAGACTTTGCTTGAGGGATCTGAAGGAACATGGTGGGCCACATGACTCTTCTTGGGCCTCGGCCTTCCATTTCCCAGCAGCCTTAGTCAGCATAACCAAGGATGAGAATAGTAGGTCAAAAGGAGTGAAGGTCCATTGACTGCCCACTCCTGCCTGCCTGGTTGGCTTTGGCAAAGTCAGTGAGATCTGGTGTGATGCTGTGGTTACAATGTTGGACCGGGGCTCATGGGACCTTGGTACTAGTCTCTGCTCAGCCATGAAGCTCCCTGGGTGACTATGGGCCGGTCACTCACCCTTAGCCTATCCCACTTCACAGGGTTGCTGTTCTGAGGATAAAATGAAGCAGAGAAGTAGGTGAGCTGCCTTGCATTCTTTGCAAGAATATAAGTGTACATACATGTGTACAAGATATATGTGTACATGGAACAATGTATAACTCAATGTAACTCACAGCTCTTTCTAAAGGGTATCTGGATATTAATGGGTGCAATTGTTCCAGCTTCGGGGGTAGGATGTGGGCAATCCAGATTCAGAGCTTCACTGCATGGATGGGCAACTTCTAGGCCAAATCATCAGAAGGGGCACAACTCCCAACAGCCCTGGGATAGCCAATAATGCAACTTGGCCAGAGCATCTGTATGGCCATCAGCCATCCACTTCTGCCCTACCGGCTGGCTTCGGACAAGTCTGTGAGCCTCAGCAGAAAGGATGTTGTGGAGATCCTCGGAGGTGCAGTTGGTACAGGTCTGTGGACTGACCTGAGCTTGTAAAAAGAATGAGAATTATGCCTCCCACTCTCTTCAGCCCCACTCACAGAACTGGAAGGTCACTGTGAGGATATTTCAATCTTCTTTAGTGGCTTGCTTTCTGGGAAAGCAGTGACAATGAGTTCTACTTGTTTGCTTCCCTGTCTTTCTGAAACTGGACTGCTCTGTCATCACCTTGGGTGCTGTCATTTTCATACCCTCGGGGATAACGCCATGCCATGGCACACTGTCATTCTAGCAAGGCTTTGCAGCGGGTTCAAGACAGCAATTAAGTATAGGAAAGATGTGGCTGGGAGAAGCACTGCTGCCACTCTCTCGGTAAGCCCTTTCTTGACCATCAACAGTGTTCCCAGTTTCTTTTCCTCCAAATTACATTTCCCTTGTTGCCTTTCATCCTATCCTCACTCCCTTGATTTTTTTTTATTTAAGAAGAAAAGCATTCCAGAAATGTTCAGCCCAGCTGTAAACTAAACTGTTCCGTTGCACCCATACAGCTTTATGCAGGCAAGTATTCCACTCTCCCTGGAGTACAGCTGGAGGCATCTTGGGTTGTGCATTTCCACATTCATAGTAAAACTGTAGTCATCTGGCAATGCAATGAAACACCATGTGTAATACTGTCATTTTTTAAATGGCTTGTTTAACAGTTGCCAGATGCACAAAAGGTGAGCCTTTCCCTATGTTTACCTCCATACAAGGAAAGTGTTACCTGTGAAATGTCTGTTTCTGCAACGGGAGAATTAAGGTAAAAAAGATGAGATATACTGTATCTGTAGGCTGGTAGTCCCACCGAGCTCAGGATCAGAGAGGCTATGGGGAAACGAAGCCCCAATAAAATCAATGGACAATGTGGATCTGCTACATATATCGGTCCCAGGCATATGTAAGGTTGCAGTGGTACTATTCTTAAAGGCTGCCACACTAAAACTATCTAACCCAGCACCTGGTTTCCAAAGTTAGCCAGCAAGACATCACTGGAAGCACACAGGCAAGGCATTTATTTTCCTTTATTTATTTCATTTTTATACTGCCCAGTAATCAAAGCTCTTTGGGCAGTTCACAATGGTTGAAAACATGAAGTGCAATGCAGTAAAAGTGAAATAAAATGGTTGAATATATGAAATGTGAAAACCATTTAACAGCTAAATCAATTTTGAAAAGGCAACGCTAGGCCCATTACATGTACAATTATAGGTCCAATGTCATTAGCTGCCTGGGAGAAGAAGGCAAGCTGAACCTGGTGCTAAAAATATGGGGACATTGATAGTCAGGGGCCACAGCTGAGAAGGCCCTTCTCCTTGTTTTCAGTCTCCAAGCTGACCTCAGAAGCCTCCCCCATTTTTTAACTCCAGAATTTGGAACTTGCAGCTCACTGCTGGGCTGTTACACCCAGTTTAATAGCAGTGGGAAAATTATGAGGAACACCTAGCCACATGAAGTTGTAACGAGCTGTGAAAAGCCTTGTGGAATAGCTATTGCTACAATTTGCACAAGTGGAATGCAAGTAATATCTGACGCTTGTGCAAGGATGACAATTGTTTCTGCTGCAGGTAAAATGAAGAATATTCTTCCACTGCAAATGCTGAAGTGTGTTCAAATAGCCATTCCTGCAGGCTTCCAGACATGAGATGAAGGGGGTTGTCATTCTGTCTTGCACCTCAGGAAGCAAAATGTCCCGGACCAGCCCTGCTATGAACTTAAGAACTTGGGCTGTACTCGCAAGCAACCAGTCTGCAGGCTTAGTGAGCCCCATGCAGAGAAAAGCACTGGGCTGTAGAGAGAAAACGACTTCTGAATGCTGGACACTGACATTTATATGAGAGTAGGATCATTGGCCTGGATCCAAAGAACCATGCTGACTAGTTCTGCAAGGCCAAGGGACTTTTGGTCACACCACAGCCAGCTGCCCAATCCACCTCTGCACACCCGTCCCGTTTCATAAAGCAGCCTTTTAAAAATTCTAGAAATGGACATGTGATATGGTCTGGAGGTCTGCCAATTTATTAATAAGAAGAAGGTCCTGAAATCCTGCGAGAAAGGACAATAAAACATTACCGGCCTTGTTTCTGTCTTTGCAATCAGTCTCCCTAACACCCAGGGAAAGTACATGACATGTTTAATCTTGACTTATAAAAATGTTCAAAGGATCTCACGGAAGGGATTTAGGCAGAGGATTCAAGCTTTAAAGCAAGGCCAGTTCCTAATTCCTTCTTAGACAACAGTAAGATTCTAAAACCTTGTTATTATAAGGACTTGTGTGCTAAATGATTGGGGGGGGGGTATAGAGGAGTTTGTCTTTGTCCCCCCTTCCCCCACTTTTTAAAGGAGCTTTGTCAGAAAAATCTTAGCTTGCCCTTCTTTAGACTAAATTTCTTTAGACTAAACTTCCAACAGAACTCAGCTCAGATTTCCTCACTCTTACAACTGCGATAAAATGAGGCACAAATCCTTGTGAGGAGAAAGACACAGAGGGACCCATTCACCAAGGCCTGGGAGCTTCTTTATGTCAAGCCAGCCAGGCCAAAAGGGTCACAGCAAAGGCATAGAAGCACTTTGAGAAATACTTTGCTATTGTATAAAGCAAAGTACCATATGAGCAGGCTCAAATTTCATCCCAGTGCTTCTAAAAGATACCCTCACGAGCATTCTTACCAAGGAGATCAAATATGTACAACTTGTGACCTACCAAGCCAAATGCAACTCTCCAGTCATGTACTGTAGCCTGCTAGGTACTCAATAATTCCCCAGGGTTTTGTTTTTTGGGGCCTTATATGGGAATTATTTCCCTTCCCTTCTCTTCCCTTGCACATGGAAACATTCCTAGATTCCATCCGATTCTGATGTGCTACAGTCCATCAAATGCTACACATAATTGTATTAATCATGTACTTCAGCCTCTACAGTGGAACATCACAATCACTAACTTAGGGTGGCTTTGCATCCTACTTTACAGAGGACAATCCTCTATTTGGATACCAGTCAGGGGACAGTCCTCTGTTCCAAGATGTCCTCCATTTGATGGGCTGCCCAGTCCAAGACTGGTCTAAAGTCAAATCACCATAAGAGGGGGCAGTAGGGATCATGTACTGGTGATCCTCTATCTGCAACTCTTGCTTGGTGGTTCATTTCCTCTTTTTTGGCAATGTGCAAATGGTCATCCAGTGCCATTCCGAGTCCTACATCCCCAGACTGCTTGCTAGTACTTAGAAAGCGGCACATCATGCCCACCCTGTCAGTCACATGGCTGCACTCGGTATCATTGGCTGCCGACCTGACAATGCTTCTGTCACATGATAGGCATTCCTAGATTGTGATGATGTAAAGGCAGAGGACTCAGCACAGGGAGGTTACTTTGGGTGGCTGGAACCTGGGGGAGGAGATGAGAAGAGAGACTCAGACGGGAACAACTCTTTAGAAGGAAGGCTGCTGTTGAGAATTCTGACTCGAGTGCAATGCAGAAACTCTGAAACTCTGGAAAGCCCCAAGTGATCGGATTGCAGGGGACCCACCGTTCCCTTCTTGCTCCTTTACGACAGCTGAGATCATCTGTGGCACTCTTGCCGGCCTGCCCCAGTGTGTTCTCCCTGAAGGGTTTTCCCCTGCATCTGGGCCTGGCAGCCTCAAGCATGATGTCAGGCACAGAGTTTTAATTAGCTGCTCACATGGCAAAAATGAAAGGTATATTTGTTGGGTGGATCATTAATAATATGTGAGAGTAGATTCTCTGGCTACTCTGTGTCACTGAGGTTGAAAGGAACCAGACACCATGGCAACAGTACCAATACTTAGGTCAAAATACATCACAGCACCACCAACATTATAACCACTAAATTGCAACACACTTGAAATCAGAATCTTAGAATACAATGATGCTCATTTTGTTCACGCATCTCGTCTCAACCATTTGTTCCTTTACCCTTATTTATTGCACTTCGGGGTATATTCAAGTGTTCTTCCTTGGTTAATTGTGCAGAGGAACCTCCTGTTTTGGGACAGCTCATTTGAAGGGATTCAGCCTGCTCGGAACTGCATAGATGGATTTGCAAGAGACATATTTGTGGGCGATGCCACTAGTGGCCCCTGCTTCTTTAAGCCATTGTGCAGTGACAATAGATTCAAGCATGTGTCATAAAGGCCCTGGCCATTGCAAAGGGGTTGAATCCAAACTTAGTTATGCTGAATGGATATCTCACCATATAATAAACTTTGACAGATTGAAACATATAAGTTATGCTTCAAATAGACCCACTGAAATCAATGGGCTCATTTATTTATTATTAATGTAGCTCCCATTAATTTAAATGGGTCTACTTTAAGCATGACTAAATTTGAACCCAACCTAATTCTAGCCTCAGCAAACAGGTATGGAAATTTCAAGAAACAATGATGATCTATATATTAAAAAGCACATGAAGTAAAGCAAACTAGAAATCTCAGATGGAGCCATTTCCTTCACTGGGGGTAGCTGTACAAGGTTACAAAAATAATTTTGGATTGGAAATATATTATTGGCCACTTGACCAAACTGCTCAGGGTAATCTTAAGATGGAAAATGAACCAGAGGCTATAATAATGGGTGGTTTCAATTACCTGCACACAGATTGGGCAAATGCACGCCCAAGCCACAACAAGGAGGTCCCCATTCTAGTGATCCTAAGGACACAGTCCTTTACATGTCGAGACAGAAAAAGTCCTACAGCTAGCAGGGATGAGCCGGGGGTCAGACTAGATGGCCCAAGAGACCCCTTCTGACTTGGTGTGTTTCTATGTTTCTATGTGCCGAGCCTCTCCAAAACCCAGTTGGTGCCTTCCCGTCAGACTTCTTCTAGTGCCCATCCCTCTCTAAGGAAGAAAGCTATGCCTGGAAGAAGTTTGTGAGCATTCACAGCCCCCCACCCCATTGCATAACCTGGAAAGTGACCCAGCCACCGTGCCTAGTTGGCAACCTCCCTCCCAATTCACTGCTGCCTCCAGCGGCAGGGGTGCATGGTGAAAGGGGATGCTGGGCGTGGGTGCACCAGGTGCCATTTGCAGTGTCCGGTCATGGCGCTGCTTGCTCAGTGCAAGAGACTTGGCTTTTGGTGAGTACCCAGGGGGCACTCACCCGGAACTTGGGCTCGGACCTATCGCAAAGTTCAGGATGCTGAAAACCAGGGAATCCAGGGGACTTTCCATCTGAAGCAGATTCCTTGCACATCCCTATTCCCTAGCAAGCTATGCCGGCAGGGCCTGCAGGAGTCGTGGGGCTTTGTTCTGCCTAAACAGGCCTAAGACTGGACCTTAAGTGACTATGTCTGCTAGTTATTTGGGTTATGGAAATGACCAGAAAGGAGGTGACTGTATACATGAGTGTGCCTGGGACCTGGTGCAGGAACCACAGTGTTGAGCTGACTGGATGCAGTGACCACGCCGCTATCAAATTCAACACATGAGTAAGTGGAGAATTGCCAAGAAAACCCAACAGAGTAACATTTGACTTCAAAAGAGGAAACTTCTTATGAAGGGGTTGGAAAAAAGGAAGTTGAAAGGGAAAATCAAAAGCGTGTAATCTCTCCAGAACACTCGGGTATTATTCAAAACACCACAGTGATAGAAACTCAGCTAAAATTGATACTGCAGATTAGGAAGGATGCAACCCAGTCCAAGAGCAAGCCAGTGTGGTTAACCAGCAGAGTCAAGGAATTTATTTGAGGTAAGAAAGCTTCCTCTAAGAAATGGAAGTCTCTTCCAGATGAGAAATGAACAAAGCACAAACTTTGGCAAGAGAACTGCAAACAGTTCTGCAAATAAGGAATGTAAATAAAGAATTTGAGGCACGTAATACTGCTAAAAACATTAATCATTAGCAGGAAACCAGCTAAGGATGTGGTTGGCCATTAGACAAGGTTTGCTAAAGGAGGATAAGGAGATTGCAGAGAAATTCAAGGATTTGTGTGTTGGGAATGGATAACTTTAAGAAATAAGAGAATTTTGTATCTTGAAGGGCATGATTTGCAAATGGGCTGGCATGCTTATATGTGGTATGAAAAGGCTACGCTACATGGCTCTTTTTTAAATCACTATATTAGAAAATCATTAATGTTGGTGTGGGAAAAGTTAAAGACAAAATTGTATAATAAATTACCAAGATGGCCTTCACCTATGGAAGTTTTTGTATATCCAAATGCATTGATCTTTGAAGGGATCATAAGATATGATGATATTCTGGATAAGGATGGAGGATTGAAATTGAATCAAGAAACACAAGAACAAGGATCTAATATCTCTTGGTGGCATAAGGTGCCGATACAATCGAGATATGCTAAGGACTATAAAACGTGGGGCTTTTATAAGGATTTAACAGCATTTGATCAGGTGATGCTTAAATCAGACGAGAAAATGATTAAAAGACTATATAATTTCTTACTCAATAGGAGAATGGAAGATGAACAGGCTAAGGAAACTATGATAACGTGGGCACAAAACTTTGGATATAATATTGAATTAGAAAAACGCCAAAAGCTGTGGAAGAGAAATATTAAGGTAACATGAGCAACTTCGTATAAAGAAAACCTGTATAAAATGTTTTATAGATGGTATCTGTCGCCAAATAGATTAGCTAAGATGTTTCCAAATATGTCGAATAGATGTTGGAAATGTAAACATAAACTGGGTACTTTCTATCATATGTGGTGGACTTGCGATAATGCAAAAAAGTATTGGATTAAAATACATAAATGGCTTGAGGAAATGTTACAAAAACCCTTAGCTTTTAAACGTGAAGTATTCTTATTAGGCATTATACCTGTTGATATTAGTAAACAAGAAATGTACTTGATTTTACATGTAATTACTGTAGCGAGGATTGCATTTGCTCAACACTGAAAAAGTGAAGAACCACCCACCGATGAACTGATCCTAAAAAAGATCTTGGACTGTGCAGAAATGGATAGACTGACTTTGTCATTGAAGGAGAAAGAAGATACTGATTTCTACCAAACTTGGGACTCTTTTTATTATTGGCTAGAGAAACAGGACTTTGCATAGATTTAAATATACTTCCAAGTTATCATAAATGGAAAAAAAATGTGGGGGCTGACCCAGTAGGCCCGATGTTTTTGATGATTGATTTTGTTTTTAGGACTATAGATTTTGAATAAAACTTATTTTAAAAAAAAGGATTTGTGTGTTGGTTCCCAGAGGAGGACATAGGGAAGGTAATCATGTCTGAACTGACTTTTTCAGGAAGTTAATTCAAAGAATTGATGCAAACAGTGGCGACAAGTGATGAAATTCTAGAGCTTACTGGCAAATTAAAAAATAGCACATCACTGGACTGGGGTGGCATCTACCTGGGAAAGCCTCCCAACCCAGCTTCTCATATGCATTCATGGGGAGAGATGGTTGGGTCGTGGTGGACAACAGCATGATGAAAACATCAACCCACAGTGTCCCTGCTGAGAAATGAATGAATTGCCTGTTAGGGGCCATAGGGACAAGGATCAAAGATGAAACTGTTGACGCTGTAATGCCTCTTTACAAAAGCAAGGTGCAACCAGACTTGGAATAAGGTGTGGTGCAGTTTCTGCACTCCAGAATGGATTTTGTAAAATTGGGCAAGGTGTAGACGGGGCCATCAGAATGATTGGGGTTGCATTTGCAGAATTTCGCAAGGTTGCAAATTTAGAGGATTTTAATTTAGAAAAACTGCAAGTAAGAGACGACACAACAGAGGCTTATAAAATTATTCAGTGTGTGAAGAAACTGGATTGTGGCTGGAGAAGACAGAAATTCTTTTCATAATACTTTAACCTGAGATCAGCCAATCAAGTAGAATGGTGGGATTTTTAGGAGTGACAAGAGGAAGTGCTTCTTCACACAGTGCATAGCCAACCTATGGCATTTCCAGTGATGGATATCTCCCACCTATGAGATAAGAGCAGCATGCTACTGCGTAATGGTTGCCAGTTCCTTCAGAGCCAGGATAAGAGAGGGCCACCGCCTCCATGTTATGCTTCCCTGCCTACCACAGAGAATACGATGTCGGACTAGAGAGGCCTCTGGTCTGATTCAGGAGGCTTTCTTCACATCCTTATGCCCTTCCACTGATGAATGAACACGACAGGAATGGATAATGCTACTGGCATTATTTCCTCAGGTATGTACAGTTAATGGGGCGGTAGTGAAGCTGTTAAGCAATTCAATCGCTGTCCTTTCATGTGCAGCCATTGCTTTTTCTTGTCATGGGCTTGTTTAAGAGCTTCAAAAAAGCATAACTGGGATCATTTAAAATTATTTGCTCAGCCCCTGATATTTGCACGAAGGCATTTGCCAGTTTTAAGAATCATTACTGTTTTTGTTAATCTTTTGCAGGTGTGCAAGGGCACACTAACTTAGGACTGACATGCATAGTATTGTCCTGTCAACACTTCAGTCGGCAAAGGAAGCAGCCTAGGGGAGTGAGTAACATACTTGCATAATGGCTGATTTGCATGCAATTGCCAGGCACCAATTACCTACCGAAAAGTAAAGGGCACAAAGCGGCAAAAGTAGGTGCAGCACAAGGGGGTGGTGACAATATCACTCCCCCCGGCATTGCAGTCCTCTGGCTCTTAAGGGTGGAACAGATAGTTCTCTGTGTCCTCCATCTTTACATTTCCCCGAGTCTCCATCTGCTCCAGAAAAGGGAGATATTAACATCGAGATCTTTTGGCGTGTCCTGTTTTGAACACTTACTGCTGCAATTACTGCAGTTCACTTTCAGTTCTAAAAACACATTTTTCTGAACTGGAAAATAGATGCAAATGTAATGGCTGGCAAGTAAACGAAGGGAAAATTGGTACACCTGCAGTCACTACTCCCCTACTGCGTATGTGAAAATTTTATCTCCATTTACTTCCTAGTTATTATAGTTGCATATATTTCCCAGTCCAAAAATTGCAAAAAATATGCTTGTCAGTTGTTTAAAGCAAGGCGCCTTAGAGGTGGCAGAACAGGATGGAGCAAATGGGTGCAGCCACTGGTGGAACTTACATTGTGCTCTTGCTTGGAGTACCATCATGCAGTCACATTCACCTACTTCCTCAGTGTTTTTTAAAGAGCTGTTGGGGACCCATAGTAACCCCTCAGTTCAATGAAAAAGTGTGTGTATGGGGAGGGGTCAATGCTTTCCTTTTCAGCTGTATCTGGAAACCACGGGATCTGCTGAAATGGTAGAAGACCGTGAGAGCTGTGAGTTTACCCCTTTAAAGCGAGAGGATCACACTGCTGATATTGTCATACCCTTTTTGGTGCCTACACGCACCACTTTTTCCCTTTACTTTTCAGCTGACAGCGAGGCAACTGACCCCCAACGTGAGGTCTCACCTTATCAATCTGTTACCTACCTCACTTCCATGTTGAAACTTAGATGGCCAATGATAAGCCAAAAGCTACACAAATTGGGTAGCTGTAAGTGTGCGCTTGCACCCCTGTGAAAGATAATCCGTAATAGGTATAAAATTTATAATAATGACTACAGTGGTACAATTTTCTGGAGCCAAACATAAATTTTAAAAAGACCACAGCTGTGTCCTTTTGAAACCACAAAAAGGAAGAGGAATACCAGAGGCAAAGGGGGGAGGGGGTGGCAGCAAGCGATGGCCGCTCTCAAGTGCCCCTCGGACGTTGGTGGAAGGGCCATCACTGGTAGCGGCAAGGATGGGGCTGCAAAGAGCAGCACGAGCTTCAGCCGCTTTTGCTGAGTGGCTTATTAACTAATCCGAGCAACCCATGATTATTGGTCTCCTGCGTGTGGACGACACAACAGTGCATCTCAGCTCAAGCAATGCCTAGGACATGCTGCAGGGGGCAGGGGAAGCTCTCACCATGCACGAGGCATGACGCTATCCTCGTGCTTCAAGATATGGGCCCTGAATCTGGGCAACGTCACAACCTAGCACTCCCAGGTGCCCCGGTCTTCCTTTGCGTGAGAGACACTGCACACTTCAGGCTTCAGGTAAGCCATCTGCCACTCCCTGCTTCATTTTTAGAGAATTTCAGTGGTGGTGGTGAGGCATAGGTTGGTAGCTTCAAGGGCACTAGTCCACAGGCTCCATCACTGGCTTTCCCCTGATTCAAATCGTTGCAAACGTACAGATGTATTTTTCTCCAGAGTTTGACAGGTAGATTCATTCAGAATGTAACACGTCTTCTCCAGAACAGATCAATTGCTCTAAATACGCATTATCTGTCTCCACCTCATTATTCTGTATCATATGCTTAGACATACTGCTACGGTTGGGAATATTGGCCTTTCCCTACCACTACTTAGTGAGTTCGTGGCAGAGGCAAAGTTTGAAATGGGAACTTCTCAGCTCTTGCTCTTGGCTGCAGCAAACCTTCTCTAAGTTTTCTGTGCGACGGCTTGCCCTAAAGCACACACTGAATAGGAATTTTAATGCAGGTCTGAACAAACCCCAGCATTACCTATTTAACTGCATTGGCTGAAGAGAAATGGAATTTGATTGATTATTGCATTATGGGCACCAATGTGGCAGAAACTTATGAACACAGTCCTGCTCATCTGATATACTGAATTGTAAAAGGCAACAGTGCCAGAGGGAAGTTGCAAAATGGCACAATGGAGGAGAGCGAGATGAAATGTATGTGATACCAGCAGGGTGTAATTATGGCCTGAGTAAAAGAGAAGAGGCTGGTGGCTTCTTTAATGAGAGGCAGGTTTTCTCTCCATCTAGCAAAAGACCATCTGGATCAGTTGCAGCCTGAGCTTTTGCTGGACCATTCTCCATATTAGTTTAGATTTTCTCAGCAACCAGGAGAACTAGAAAACCTCTTTCTTAAAATGCTAGTTAGAACTCACAGGAATGTGATCTGAAATCTGCAGCATGATTGAGTGTTGTCAGCATGAGATAAAAAACAGAAGAAAAGCTTTAAAACAAAATTGATTGTACATTCTAGCTGATGAGAGTTCTACATTCAAATTGTAAGTGTGAGACACCTTACATCTGGTGTCATAGTCTCATATGTGAAAACAACCTAAATCTGTCTTGCCAGACAGATTTACTTGTAGGTTATTTGTGTATAAGCAATTGGCCGTAGCCAATTCCAATTTAAGAAAGCAAAGAAGGGAAAGGGGCGGGCGGGGGGGGGGGGAGAGAGCGAGCGAGCGAGCGAGCACATACATTTTATTTATTACATTTCTATACCACCCCATAGCCAAAGTTTTCATAATCTGAGAACCTTTTCGGTGTTCATTCTCTGCATGTACACGTTTCTGCCTTTAGGCAACTGGAGGTTTGTCAGAAAGGATAAGAAAGGACTGATTAAGAAAGTAAATGAAACAAGTGACAATGTTGGAAGGGGAGAGAGAGCAGAAGAGAAAGAATGAGTGAAAAAAATCATTCTGAGGATTCAGAGAAGACATGCAGCTTTCTGTGTTTAAGAGGTTCTATTATTCTAAGGGGTGCTATTATTCTAAGAGGTTCTATTCTTCTTTTCCCACTTCTACCTGAGGTAGGTTAGTGGAATAAAACCACTCTCTTTTACTTCAGGTTTCTATTCAGGTGATAAGTAGAAAATTGACTCGGTTTAGTGCACACATTCTAGCTGCTAACTCTAAGAGTCAACACAAAAAGTCTTTTATAAGAAGACCTGTAAGTGCCTGGGCCCCCCAACAAGGTCGTGGTGGTGGTATTTCTATCGTAAAGTTCAGTCAAGTTCATGACACTAAACAGTGCCACAAATAAGTCTGCAGAGGAGAAACCTTTATCTCCCCACAAAATGTCTCTGAGCAAACACAAAAAGCAGGGGCTGTCAAGTCTTGCTCATGGTCTTGCTCAGTCATTGTATGTATTGAGGCCTGTGTTATCATTGGCTTTGTTCACTGCACATAATGGCTGAAGGAGGCAGGTTTATTTACCATGGGCAGGATTAAATGCCTCCCCACTCTCCCGAGGCCTAATTTAACGGCTTGTTTTTCACTCACTTCTCCCTCTACTTTTCTCTCCATCTACAAACTGAGCTAAGCAGCAAAACTAGTGCTTTGCATTTTCAAATCACTTCTTCCTGGGTCACCTGCTTCTGAGCAAAAGATCTAGAATGAAGATTTGAGAAAATAACCTGCCAATATGGACCCAAAGTGGCAGTTCACTGGGTCCCTCCCTAATGGTGTTATTCTGACCAGCTGCCTACTCTCGGAGGAGACTATTGCCTTGGTTTTATGTGGAAAAGGGCAAACGGAAAAGCATATGAGAAAACAGAAGTTACAGTTATCATTTTTTTCGCAGCTTTGCCCAGTCGAACTATTCCTTTATGTACGACTGAAACAGCTGTCACAAATGAGTCCAGACCTGTGTTCAGCATTAAATTGGGCAGCATTGTTGCTGTGTGTATGTGTATGTGTGTTTTTAAAAGACCACTTTTGTTATCACATGTTATTACACTTCCATGTGTATCATTTAAACCAACATGGTGTCTTCCAGCTACTTGGAACTACAATTCCCAACATGCCTGGCCATATGATTAATGAATCAGGTATGATGTGAGATGACATCCAAAATCTAAGGAGGCTAATAGGTTGGTGAAGGCTGACCTAAAGGGAGTTAACTATGAAATTCTGTATGCCCTTCCTGGATGTAGACCACACTGAACTCTGGGATTTACTTTCTATGTATGTATAATTGTGTTGCTATTAGCACCTTTCACATTCTGATTCACCCACATGTAGAGGACATATGCACCCACACGTTATGCTATTTACATTATGTATGCCCAAGGCCTTATGCTCAACCTCCATCTCTCCATGAGTCTTACTTTTATTTAACATCATCAGAGATCATTTTGATATAATCATAAGCACACCACCATTTTAAACCTCTTAAAAGACCTCAGTATCCAGATGCCGCTTACCAAATTAATTAGTTACTAGAATGTAGGGAATTTCCTTTTATGGACAGAATAGCAGAAGCACTGTAAATCATGTAAAACTTCATGTCTTTAAAGAAAGTTGCAGTTGCCCATTTTTCAAGATTCTTTAATTCACACATGATGTCTTTAGAGAAAGTGGTATGAACACAAATCCTCTCTTTTATGAAGTAAGAGAGCAAGAGGTGCTCCAGATGGGTTAGAACAGGGATCCTCAAACTTTTTCGATAGGGGGCCAGTTGAAAGGCAGTGGCTACGTGTGCGAGCTGGGGGGGGGGGGCTGGGCGCGTGGGCTGGTGAGGCATCGTTGGGTGCATGCAACTTGCTCGCTCGCTGGGAGATCTCCCAACGAGTCCAAAACCATCTCCGAGTGAGCAAACCACCACCTCCTGCCCGTGTGGCGGCACCGGCCGGATGAATGGGCATGGTGGGCCGGATCCATCCCGCGGGCCGTAGTTTGAGGACCCATGGGTTAGAATGTTCCGTTTCCACAATGAAAGCAAGACAACAATACCGGGGGGGAGGGGGGCAGAGGGGAAAGAGAGACATTAATCACAAATTGCAGTCTTTGACTTTTGATGAAAGTAATCCTGGTATTTTTGCAGGATTCTGCTTTCGAGTGGAGGTTACCTTTAAGAAAGGAATTGCAAGAATTAGATAGATGGATGATATTGTGTGAGAAGATGATGCACCCTTTGTTCTTACAAATACAGGATTAAAGAGAAAACATGTGTGTATGTAGCTGTAGGAGAACTGATCTTAGATAAGAGAGAACAGGAAAGAACCAGACCAAGGATGAGTGTCTGAGCTGCATCTTGAAAGGGTCATCCATGGATGGAATATGAATGGAGGGAGGACAATTCCTAGTCTTGGGAAGGGAGGGGGCCTAAGAGAGAATTGCCAGGAGATGAGAAAGTTGTTAGAGGATGAGGGAAAGTATAAAAGCTTTGTTCTAATTGTGTGCTGCACAGTTCCAAGGCATTCTGCCTTACATGTGTACTATGTCGACAGGCTTGTGAGCCATAATCTTAATGAATATTGCTGGTTTGATTTTATTCAATCTATTTTGGACTGTTTGATGCAAGATCTAACAATGGATACATCTTGACCATGCCAAAGAGAGACTTAATTTCTTTTTAATAACACTGAAATAATGTTATGATAACAGAAATAGGCATGCTGCAGATGAATGTTCATGGAAACTCAAACATCTCTTGCCCATAGTCAAGATCTGTGGCATTCCCTCTTTTTATGGGGAGTTGCATTTCTACTGTTGACCCATTATCTTTTCCATCTACAGTCCAAAAAGAGATCCACATCCTAGTGTCTGTAGCCCCCATGTGCTTTGCACAAAATCCAATCTGGTGACTGGGCCATAAAACATTCCCTACTCCTGCTCTAGAGCAGTAACCTGTCTTATTAAGCAGGAAGATTCTGTTTTCTTCAAGGGCATAAGAACTGTGAAGTTCTCAGGAAACAATAAATTACCTACATCACCTCACCAGACAAAAGGAGAAGATTTTTTAAAACATGCTAGCATTATTTACTTAAAACATTTACAACCTGCCTTTTCTCAATGAGCCCTCAGCAGCTAATACCGTAAGTTAAAACAATTATTTCAGCTTAAAGCTCTTACTGTTAGTCAGTGAAGCTTAGAAGAGTCATTTCAACCATTTAGAATGGTGGGGGTAAAGATGGAAAAGCTAAGAAACACTAAACATCTGGGGGAAAGGTGGTGGAGCCAGTGAAAGGAGCCATGACTATCTGGAAACCCTAGTGGAGTGGAGAGGGTATTTCATAGGATCTGGCTCACAGGCTAGCATTGTCCAAGTCCTAACCAAAACATATGCACAGACTTATAGAATCAAAAAGGATCTTTTAAACTTACTAATAGAATGTAATAGATATCAGCAGTGTGTCAAAAAAACCATGGTCGCAAAACAAAGTAAGCGTAACAGCCAAGCCAAGCTATGTTTTACGTTTGCATTAATTAATTGTGGGTTGATGCATAACAATTCAACATGTAGCTTCAGAAAGACTCTGTGCAACAATGAAAGCCCAATCTTAATAGCAGAAGCTGGGAAGGTGTAACAAACAAAAGGACCAACAAACGGTTCCGGAAGTCTAAATGGTATACAATAGAAGTATGATCCATGCAACATCATGATAATGGTTCATCCCCAGTGGATTGTTCCATATTCAAATGTTCAAAGATTCATGGTTGACAAGATTGCTTTGTTACTAATGTTAGCACCAGTAGAATAGTGAACATCAGTATCTGTACTGAATTAGTGCTATTTGTAAATAGGATGGGGATAGCTTGAAAATTAGGGTTACAGAGCAGAGAGAGCAGTTATTTATTCTCCAGGTTATGGAAATTGTACATAAAAGGGGCAAAGTGAAGCAAAATTAACTTTAAAAATGCTTCCTGATTTCAATAGGCAAATGAAGCATCTCATTTTTCAAAAAATGAAAATGATTGAGACCTAGCTTTGGTTGGATTGTACTCTCTACATACGTATGCTTCAAGAGATTAATGAACAAATCTCATTTTGGTTTTTCTCAGTTTCTATTTTTTCAAGTCTCAAATTTAGTTTGTCCTGAACATGAAAAACTCCCCCTCAAAAAAAGTTTGCATGAAATTTGCATGCATTTTTCAATGTTTTTCACCTAATATGTGGATCTTTTCACAATTTATACATTTTAGCAAGTACATTTCCTAAGACAATGCAGTTTAGAACATTATTTTCATGAATATATGCATTTTTCTGTGCACTTTTTCCTAATGTATACATTCTTCTATGCAACTTTTGATCACAGCACTCCCTTGCAAAATTTAGAGAATTGTGAATTTCAAAGTATGACAGAATCTCATTTCGTGTATTGGTTTGAAATCATGAAAAGAGGAGGTTTGCATGAACCTGCAAACAGAATGAATTTCTTCTTCCCTGGTGGAAGAAATGCTTCTGTGTTAATTCTTCTGTGGTTGTGCGTAGATAACACAATTGCTTTTGGATCCTAAGTCTCCAAAGCAAGAGGAACATAAGTACAGCCATGTTTGAGCATGCACATGCCACACTATCCTTGTCAGTGGGATTTTTTTTAGTCTCGGTTAGCTGTGTCCCCCTGCACATGTGTGCCCGCACACACAAACCCCAGAAAAAGCCCAGTCAAGCCAGCCCAATGTAATCTCAGTCTAATTATACCTGGAGGATCAATTCCTTGGCTTGGTCTCATTCATGAGCTTTATGCCGCCACCTTAAAGCTTTGGTTCAGGAGTGTGTGTGTGTGTGTGTGTGTGTGTGTCTGTGGAGGAGGGGGAAGAGATAAAATAAAGAGAATAAACCCTTTGTTTAAAAGGAATGCAGGTGAACCCCAGACATCCTGTTTTATGGTATATATCAGGTTCATCCAGCTGAAAGTGTAGGGGAAATCTAAGCCTTGAGTGAGACTTTTCTCTCCCCCTCTCCCTCGCTGCCTCTCTTTCTCTGATTTTGCCTGTGCACAAGCAAAGTGCAGTCCGAAGCCAGCTTCGGAATGAACACTGCCGTCTTGCTGAGCCAAGTCTACCGCGGGCAGGGCAGGAAGCGAGGGAGAAGAGGACGGGCGTGCAGGGCATGTGATGACAGATGGGCTCCCAGTCCAATGAGCCACTCAGCGGCAGAAGCCCTGCCTCGGCCTCCTTCCTGCTCCCAGGAAGCTGCACCTTGCCAGGCATGCACCAGGAGTCTCATTAACGCAGGATCACGTTCCCCCTGTGCTGTCGCTCCTGCTCATCAGTACTCATGTCTCACACCTATGCTGAGTGGGAAAGGCTCACAATATAATGCCTCAGTTGGAAGTTATTGGGAGCTAGTGCTTGCATGTGTTATATTTTGTCTATCTTCAAATAGCCACCTGCCTCTTAGCTGTGGCTTTTAAGGTGGATTTAAGGTGGGACACTGGGTACACCGACAGAAGAAGCCTTGCTACTTCTTGGCGGCATATACCTGAAATCCTGAAGCGCAGCTGCTAAGCAGGTGGGATTCTCTCCAATGTAGAATAAGAAATAACAATGTCAATCTTCTGAAAAGTTCACTTGGTTTCTTTTAGAGAAACAAAATGCATTTAATGAGGATGTCATAACTGCCTTGAGAACCTGGGAGCTCTTGGGTTTGAACTGGGGAGACTCAAGTTCAATTCTCTTCTCCACAGTGAAACTCCCATGGTGACATTCGACAAGTTGCTCCCTCTGTCAGCCTAACCTACCTTTCAGGGTTGTTGTGCAGATGAATGGGGTTGACCCATGTACACTGCCCTGATCACACTGGAAGAAAAACTGCAGAACTTTTTCACAGTCTAAAGAACATTAGATGTGTTATAGTGAACATATAAAATGTCAGCAATGTAGGCATGTGAATTCGTTGTAGTCAAAACAGCAAAAAAAAAAAAAAAAAAAAACCTTAAAAAAAAAAAAATTTATAAAAAAAAAAAAAAAAAAAAAAAAAAAAAAAACCCTTAAAGACCAAGACATTTATTAAGGCTTAAAGTTTCATGGACTAGAACAAAAGGTTCAACAGAAGAAAAAATTATTGTGGATTCTGTTAGCATTTTAGGGCTGCTAGATTGGTTTTCCTGTAGCAAACATAATCTCTGTTTGTTTTGTTTTTATTGTTGGAACAAAGGCAGCATAAAAGCATATGAGTAAACCTTGAACACAATTTCAAATGCATACTATTTCCCAATGTATCGCTGCCTCTCATTTTTCATTAAAAAAAGAAAGGAGACCTGTTATTTTGCTGGTGTCACACATTATCTGACAAAGAAGTGACGTATGCACACTTGACAAGGAACGGCAGCCAGCCCAGAACGCTGAAAGAGCCAGTGTGGCGTGCTTATTTTCTAGCACAACCTCATCATATCCACACTTCGCAATCTTCCACGGTACACTTCTCCTCAGCTTCGGCAGGGCACCACCAGGTCCAGGGGCCGGCCGGCCCTCTCTTAGCTTGCCCATGGCAGGTGGGCTGGAAGCTCTATTGCTGGAGCTCCCCACAGACATGGGGGCTGCCAGCCCCCCAGGCTTCTGCCCTGGGCAAAGGAGCTCTGAGAGAACTGCCAGGCTGGGCTGGCTGCAGCTGCCAGTTTGGGTCGGCAGCAGGCCTGGCAGTGGTTGCTCAGCCCACTCGTGATTGCCCAGTGCTGCTGATGCCGGCCAGCCTACTTATACCACAAAAGGTACACACCTAAAACCAATGTGTGACAAGGCCTTTTTACTTTGGGGACCTAAGTATTATGTCTGAGACTACTGTTGAACACATGTTCACGTGTACTTTTGGATTATTTTACTTAAAGGAGGCTTAGACATTGGACCCGGTTGACACAGGACGGTAAAGCTATTTGCTTTTTATACAAATGCTCTGAAATTGAAATGAGGAAAAAATAGGATGCATTAGCAAAGATGATATGCAGCACTGAGAAAGTGGAGGGTCAGGTAATGGTTTTTCTTTATTATTTATATAGAGCCATCAGTACACACAGTATATTATAAAGCACAGGAGAACAAATCCCTGCCCCATGGAGCTTACAATATAAAATTTTGAAAATTATAAGCAAGTGATATGATTCCATGTTGGCATGGACTAGAAAAGTTTCAGAGGAAAGCAACAACAACAATACACAGGAATAATAAACGAACAAAGATGATCATGGGACTGGGAACGAAGCCCTATCAGGAGAAACTGAAAGAACTGGGCATGTGTAGCCTTGGAGAAGCAAAGAGTGAGGGGAGATATGTTAACACTCTTCCAGTACTTTAAAGGTTGTCACCCAGAGCAGGGCCAGGACCTGTTCTTGATCACCCCAGAGAGAAGACGCAGAGTAATGCACTCCATATCAGGCAGAACATCGGGAAAAACTTTCTGACCGTTAGAGTAATTCAGCAGTGCAATCAATGACCTGCGAAGGTTGTGGGCTCTCCCTCGCTGGAGGCACTCAAGGTGCAACTGGACAGCCATCTGAGAGGCAGGGGATGCTTTAGCTTGGAATCCTGCACTGAGCAGGGGGTGGCCCCCACGGCCAACCTGGCCCTTCAACTCTACCATTCTATGATTCTATAATTAACAGAGTAAGTCTTCCTTACCTTTTCTTTTCTCTTTCTTCTTTTGAAACCCTGTTTACTCCCCACCTTTGAGTCAAAGAATATTCGTTGTAAACTGCCCAGAGAACTTCAGCTGTGGGGCAGTACAGAAATGAAATTAATTAATTGATTAATTAATATACATGGGACAACCCCTTAATAATGGTCTTTGCCACCTCTTTGCTCTCACTACGCACAACTATTTTTATTTTTTTGGTGGTTGCTCTTGGTTTTTTGAAACATACTACTAGGCTGGTGTCTGTTGGATTACATGGGATGTTGTTACCCTCCTTTAAGGAACATCTACCTTACCTTGCTGGGGACACAAGCATCTCAATGTTTCCAGTGAAGAGTATAATTCCCCTCTCTCACCGGAGCCATCGTTACTAATGTGTTCTTATTCAGAGCACGGTTGTCTAGCAATGACACAACTATTGGAATGAAATTCTGACACACAATTTTTGTAAGCACACACCCCTATGCTAAATTTACCTGGTGTGGAACATCTTCCATCTTGGAGAACTTTGAGTAGGGAGAGATGAATCAGTGGATTGCAGACTGCCAAAAGTCTGTTTGATCCAATTTCTACAAACTGCACAAACATTTGTATTTAAAAATGAAACATCGTTTTTCCTTGCCTATCTGCTTTGTATGTGATTCTCCCCAAAAGAAACACTTCTGTACAGCATTTCTGATTTAGCAACTGCTTTGAAAAATTTGGAGAAAGATAAGCAGGAAGTGCGAAAGTTGGCTTAAAACGTGCACCAGATGAAATTCCTTGCCATCCCCAAGATGTGACATCATTGGGAACCAAGCATGCATGTTCTGGCAGAGGGTTACTCCAGCATAGCCCTACTTCTAGCACAACTCTGCCACCGAAGGGGCTAAATGAACCCTCTTTCTATGTTCTTCCTGCCTGTGCCATGATGGTGTCAGCCAGGACAAGGCTTAAGGCGTCCTTCATCTGCTCCAGAGTGATTGCTCAGGTGTTCTATCAATGACTGAGAGGCTATTTCACTCCCAGCACTACTATGCGCTCGGACTTGCTCTGCCCTGGTATCTGCATGGACAACACAGCCATCCGCATCTGGGTGCTCTGGCTTCGCTTCGCTTCAGTATTTCTGCTGGGCATGAACAAGATCCATGTTAAGGCATGCTAACATTACACAAGTGTAAACTAGTCACTGGAAGGCTGGGACTCTAGGATTATACCAGCCGGTCTATAAACTCCAGAGTGCACATTCTCCATACTGCAGAAGACCCCTCAGCCAGAACAAGATGATGGGAGACATCAGGTGCTGCTGTCCATGCCTGCTAGTGTGTGTGAATGGAATGCTGAGAGATAGAAGAATGTGTTTTATGAACTTGGGATAGTAGGCCAGTAGCGAAAATGGGAGAGGATAGGTCTGGAGTTTCAGAAAAACTTTAAAAAAATTAACTTCTGTAACTCAGCTCACAGTAGATCAAAACATCACAGGAATTCCCAAGACCATGTAATCCACTTTCATCACTGTTGAGGTACCACAGGATGATTCAGCACAGTACTTCCCCTCTCCCACAGCTCCTTTAATCTGGCCCTGATTTGCAGCCTTCTCTTCACAGCAGCCCTCCAAGTTTCTCAAAGCAAATAGTCTTATGATACATAGTTAAATTTTGTGTTAGAACTACTCAGCTGAGGTTGGCATATCGCTACTTCAAAGCCCCCACAAATATGGTTGTAATTCCTGTACTGCCCAACATGATGACAAGGCATGCCTTTCCTACAAAGGCATATCTTTCTTCCCTAGGAAGTAATTTGTGCTGATCTTTATCCTCAGATTATTCTTCCCACTCTGACTAAACACTGTTTCAGTATTCGGTAGAACAGCTGCTAGAGAGAAGCAAGACACTGCCTCTTTACATGACTTTTTGGGAAAAGGGAAAGAAAAGGTGTCTGGCACAATGGAAACAATGAAGAGGTATGACCCTGCAGAAGGTTGGACACTTTTGAGAAATTCTGAGTGCCTGATCAGAGAGGTGCAGGTGCCTTGAGTCCGTGTTGGGAGCAAAAATGGGAGCAATTTCACCCCTTTTTATCCACATGGTGATCGCTTTGACCCAGCATAGCAGTTTCATGTTGACAATGGAAAAATAAAGGGGGTGGGTGAGGCTGAGCATCATTGCAGTACCAAGTGCCTGTCTGCTCATTTCCCCTTGTTTATAATTGTAATTTCAGGTCTCAAACAAAGCAATCAAGTGGTGAAACTGATTAGAACAACTTTTAGGCAGCTTCTGGTCCAGTCAATTTTCCCTAAAATAATCTTTTAAAAGTGACAAACATTGTTCTATACTTTCCTTTTTAAATGACTACATAGACATTTTCCAATCGGTATCTGCAAGAAAAGCATATGAGCACTTTTATTTCAGCAGCACTGGTTACACATAAGGGGCTTGCTACAGCTTTTTCAGATGCAGCTGGAAGTATTACAAAAAAATGGTAAAATCAGTTTGAAGAGGGATTATGCCAGGAAAGAAAATGAGTAATACATTGTACTACTTGTATAAGTATCTGAGAAAAACTCCGAGAAACTCCAGCGAAACAATGCCGAGATTGTCAAGGAGCCTTAGGTGAAACGCCCAAGTTAACCTGCCTCAATTCATCCAACTTTTCTACACCAGGCATTATGGTGTGCTCATCATTCTCTTCTTATGGTTGTTTATGGGTTCTTTAGATAATGTTGTGAGTCTCCAAGTTTCATTTCTGTGTCTAAAGAGCACATTTGGTGAAGTTTTGTTTTGTTTGTTGGAGCAGGGAAAACACAGTATTCAACATAAAAGCAAAAGAAAACACTTTCCATGCATGTATTGTGCTATTCCACTATACTATAGTGCCACCTAGAGGTGTAGAAGAGAAGCACTACTTTGTGCAGTAAAAAAGGTAAAGGTTTCCCCATGACATTAAAGTCCAGTCATGTCTGACTTTAGGAAGCGGTGCTCATCTCTGTTTCCTAGCCGAGGGAGCCAGCGTTTGTCCACAGACGGTACTTGGATCTTAATTCTGCAACAAAACCGAAAGCAGAGATAGTGGATTAACATCCAATTAAAAGCTCATTGAAGAAAAGCTCACTGTTGAAAGCCCTGGCATTTTGTGTGCAGATGGGTTCTCCTGAAACGTAAAACATGGCTGGGTTTGAGAAAGCCTGAACAAGCAAGATGTCTCCGAGCCCCTTCCCCCAGCTCCCCATGCTGTCAGTTTACATCACCGAGCACATGGCTTTGTGTATGCAATCGGATCAATACAGACCTTTCCTGCAGAAGTGCTCCCGAAGTGGGAGTCCTGGCTTGAAGCAAACATCCATGCTCTGCGTGCACATGTGGTGGCATGGGGGGCAGGGATGGGGGATGATTTAAAAGGGAGATTTTTGCCTACATATGCTCAACATTTGCCAGTATTTGAAGCATATGGAAAACTCGGTTGGAAAAAGGCCATAAAAATCATATCTCATTAAATGCTATAGCAAATAATAAAATAAAGTAAAGTAAAAAAAATGCTATGAAGATTTTTACAGTACGCCATTGCTTTTTTCTGCTTGACTTGGATTTCTCCAGACAGAGTTGACAGGATGGGAACCTGTGTAGTAAGTGTCAAAAAGTGCTTTAATTGGAAGCTTTCAGGACATGGGGAGGGTGTTCTGTGAAGCAATTACTTGCAAATTCCACCAATTATTGAGTGTTTCTTTTCTGTGAACAAGAAGATTCAATTTGAGCACGGTAAAAACACAAATGCAAGATCGCAAGCATGTTGGGCCTAAATGAGGTATATAGAGTAACATAGAGCAGATCTGAATGGATTTGCCCGATGTTTTTTTCTACCTCCACCTTTGCGTCAATTTAACCTGTCTTGGATTGCACTGTTCCACTCCCAGCTGTTTTTCTTGCATTCTTCTTGGACACCTGGAAATGGCCAGTGCTTTCCACTAAGCTGTATTTCTCACCCAGGACATACATATCCATGCACTGATTAATGAAGACTGAAGATCCCATAGCACTCTTCACAACTGAAGGATCAGCTAGCATTTAGGTCAAATTCCAGTGTGTGTTGTTACAACCTTAAATAAATCCTGCCATTTCACTTAGGCAGGATATTCTAATTGAAGTTGGTAAAACAGATGTCCTGCATTCCATCCCAGGGGTAAGTGGATTTCAATTGCAGATGAAGCATGGAATAAGGTAGAAGGGAAGGTGCTGAACTTCTCGCATGGCACCGAATGAGCCTTTCTATGATCATATTTTTGCACATTGCGAAGGCTACATTCACATGAACAAGCACAATGTTTTTTGTAATATTCTTTTATGGACTACTCCAGGCAGAGGTAGAGTTTTAGAACTACATTACTGCTTCGTGCAAAGGAGTACACTTTACTGAGCCAGCATCTCAGAAGAGCCAGACTCTTAGCACTGGTGGAAAGGGCTAATAATGCTAACAGAGCAAATCCAGCAGTTGCCTTCTGTCTCCCTTTTCCTCTTCCTTCCCTTAAACTTCGTGTGGCACGACTGAAACAACAACGGTGCAGTAGGGATGGGACAGACACCAGCAGGATCTGCCCCTCTAGTATTCACAGGCTTTCTTTCATGCTCAGCCCAGTCCTGCAGAGTGAGCTGAGAGGAAGCCTGAGAATGCTCATAGAACAAGAGCAGCACCCCAGGAAGTGTCTTCCACATCAGGTGCAGCCGCACAAAGCCTGCTGCAGGTTGCCCAGGTGAGGGATGCTGCTTGTGCAGCAGTCATGCCGGGACCTCTCCCTGCTGAATCCCACACAAGCAACCCTTCTTTGATGGCGGCTACCTTTTTCCGTGACTGCTACACCTGGTATGGAAGAGGAGGATGCTCACACATTCCTGGCAAGACCAGGTGACCAGCCACCTTCTGTGTCAGATGCAGCATCCCGGATGGCTGTTGCATATGCTGCAGAAGAAGGATGCTGCTAGCAGTCAGGTGAGACTCACCAGGAATGGAGCCCTGCACGGCCACGAGCAGCATCTCTTTTTGTGCCTTGTGTAACAGCCATTTGGGCTGCAGGAGGGACTTTGTTCGTGGCCACACAGGACACGTCAAGAATGCAGCCCTGTGCGGTGCCCCTCTTGCTCACTGTGCGTTGCACACTTCTGGAGGAGGGTATTAGACATGATTCCTGGTGAGTGCCAGTGATCACGGGGTGCTCCCCAGAAACTTGGACTCCAGCAAACCCAACACATGGATCCCTCACATGTCCCTCCTGTGCACAAATGGCCTCTCAAAATTGTCCACCCCTTTTTTGAGCAGAAAAATATGGAGGACAATCTCACCGAATTTCACTGGGGGCGAAGAAATTCTCCAACTGTTTCTCACAGTGGGGCTCACCTTTGGCAATGGTTGTAGCAAAGCTTCTTTCCACTTTCATAATGGGTTGTGTTTGTTTCTGTTTCTGTTTTTTCGGCTGCCTCTGCAAGGGACAACAGCATCAACCGTACCTGATAGCCTAGCCCATTTTGTATCTTTCACAGTGCAGGTAGGAGCGGGCAGTGAGTGCCCAGCTCCAGCGAAGCCACAAAGCTAGCGCTGGGCCAAACATCTGTCCTCCAATTTTCCAAAAGTTTTCTTTCTCCATGAAAGAAGCTTCAATTTTTCTGCAGAATCAGACGCTATGAGTTGTAGTCCAACACATCATCAGGGTACTAGACTGGAGAAGGTTAATTTACACTGTATCTTTTGTACAACATCATCCCCCCTCCCAAATTTGGCTGACTTCCTTTTCTTTCCCTCCGTTGTGCTCCACTGTTCACCTCTCCATCACACAACCCTTGCAGGCCCAAGGAATATAAATCAACAAGAGTGACTTGAAAAGAAAATATGCAGATTTATTCATTTTTTTTAATGGGGAAGCAAACATTTTGCAGAACCATGCAGCTAAACTCTTGTAAAACACAACACAGCCACTAAGGCATTCAGATCAGCCACTCAACTTGCAGAGTATACTCAGGAGAGGGGAAAAGTCTCATTCACTGCAGACATGACTCTAATATTGCAATGCATGTAAAAGCATGGCTCATTTTTTCTTACAGATGGCATATATTCCATCATAAAGGAGTTTCCATACTACATGCCTTGCAGCTTCAGTATACACTAAATTGCCAGACCCGTATCCCATTCTAATAGATTATATTTTGAGTATGGAGGCAGTAACAAATGATCTTAGTGTCACTCGGTGCATCCATTTTTGTGACTTTGAAGGTAGATTAATGCTTAAGCATTCTGACTGTGAAAAGGTTATAGTATATGCTTTTTCAAACTCCTTCTTTACAGCTGAGGCCTTGTAAGTTCTGGCATATGGAGATATTACAACATGTCACTTGGAAAAAACAACAACACTTTGCTAGATACCAGATCTCCCTACCTATTACGTAATGTTGAGAAACAGGAACAAACTGTAAAGTCATTTTAAATACGAAGTTTAGAAGGGAAAAACCCCCCTGAAACTAATTTTTGCAGATGATGTAGAGAGCATAAGGGTCTTAATGTGTTTTCAAAGTTCTATGAGCAATGCAAAGGTCTAATTATTATGAACCTCAGTTGCAACCTGGGGATTTGGAGCAGGAACTAAGACAGACAGAATATGCTGCAAATACAGAACCACATTGTAAAAATGTAGACAAACTCCTTGTGATCTTTCATGGAACTGACATCTATAACAAATAGCAGCAACTTCTTTCCATTCTTTTCCTGTCTTTAACTAGGAACAGATTTGGCGTGTACAAGAATCTCTCTAGAGGGAAGTAGGAAACAGAATGGTGAGTGTTACAGGAAGTGTTTGGAGATGAGGAGGAATAGCTGGCTAAAAGGCTGCATGATCACTTTTAAGGTTAGGATTGGAATCGATCAGCCGTATGACCATCTGGTAGTTGTACATGGTCCCCAGCAAGGTTTGATTTTGACCTACAAACGCGACTTCCAAACACAGGCCTCCATCACACACTGGAGCCGGGCTTTGTTGATAAGAGCATCTCCCATCATTCAGGGCAGCTCCAGAGTCCTGTCCTTCTGTTTCCTTGGCATAATGCTGAACAGAACACTCATACCCAAGAATAGCTAGTTCAACAAAGGGAACTTTGTCTATGAGTCATTTAAGGAATGACACACATACACTAGGGTCAGGCCCTGCGCTTGATTACTAAAACAGCAGATGTCAGTGCTCTTGTCAATGTGAAAATCATAATGCTTACTTTAGCATCCTAGATATGTGAATGAAGGTTGCAGTTACATTTTGTTCACCAAGATAAACTAAGTGGGCTGCCCAAGGATCGCTGCCCAAATACTTTCTTTTGAAAAATAAAATTTAAAACGACATTAAAGTTGGGGTGGCCAACATTAGGACTTGAAATATTAACCAGTGCCTTTAAAGTTGGATGGCAGAGAAATGCTGAGCAGATGAAAGGGCTCCCATCATTATAAGGCTTGTTTCCGTACTTGCCATCAGGTCAAAGGATCATAAAGACTAGTGCTATGCAGAAATTTGCACAAATGCGAAGTTCCGGAAATGAACAAAAGAAAGATTCCGTCAATGAACCAATGACAGAACAAAGGGCCAGAAGAATACAGTGGTCTGTAGTATCCCAAGCCACTCAGGCATCAGGCAGGATCAACCAAATTCTATTCCCTCTGCCGGCATCATAGTGATCAAATCGTTTTCGGTCTCCAGCCAGGCTGGAATCCAGACTGAACCGGGATGACTTAATCTCTATCTTCCAGGGTGATACAACCACCACCATCTCAAGCACCTTGCCTACCATGTTTCCCCAAAAACAAGACTGGGTCTTATATTAATTTTTGCTCCAAAAGATGCACTAGGGCTTATTTTCAGGTGATGTCTTATTTTTTCATGTACAACAATCTACATTTATTCAAATACATGTCATCTTCTTCTGGAACATTGTCATAACTCCCCAAACCCCAAATTGTGTTGCAATGGACATACTAAATGTGTCCGTCTCACTGATGATCTTAACTGGGGCTTATTTTTGGAGTAGGGCTTATATTATGAGCATTCGGATAAATAATGCTAGGGATTATTTTCCGGTTAGGTCTTATTTTGGGGGAAACAGGGTAGTTATAGACTAGGTGGTAGTTGCTATGAACATCCAGTTCAGGAGAGGGCTTTTTTCAGGGCCAGATGCAGCACTGCCTCCTTCAGAGCTGCAGGTGAAGAGGTGTCATGTGAAGAGGTGCTCTCCACCCAGGCAATTGGCAACCGCCTGACCATGACAGTGAGGTAACTTTGAGCCCCTAATCCAATATTCAGACCAGCCCCTCATGCTCTGAAGCCAGATTTGAATAAAGGATGTTCCCTGCCCTCTCTGTTGGCCCAGTGACTTAGCTAAATGGCCCCGTGGTTGTCATGATGACCTGGGCAAGCCAAGTAAAGACCTCTTTGGCATGAATGTTGAATGCCGAACTTCATGTGTTAGGTCACCTCAAGGAGACCATTAGGCAGAAGAATGGGTGATACACCAAGAATAGCTCCAACCTTGATTTGGAAAAGTTTCCTTGTGAACAAGATGGTATTTTTACAGACCATTAATCTCCTCTACTACAGCCCAGGTCAGCAGTGTATAAAGTACCCAGGCCAGACCAACGCTACCAAACTTTCCCACCTGGATCTCTGTAATAAGGACAAGGTTAGTTCCTTTATCTATCGTGAAATCATGAATGAGTGGTCTTGAGAGGCCCCCACTGATTCTGCATTATGGTGAGTTGTATAATTACATCATTCTATATTACAACGTAATAATAATAATAGAAATAAAGTGCCCAATAAATATAAGGCACTTGAATCATCCAGAAACCATCTGACCCACCTGATCCGTGGAAAAATTGTCTTCCACAAAAGCACTCCCTGGTGCCAAAAAGGTTGGTTTCACTCACCTCCTCTTTGTCCTTCCTATCTAGACACTTTCCAAGCCACTGAGAGACAATGTGGTGCAGTGGATAAGCCTGAGGGACCGGGACTCAGGAGATCTGGGTTCCAGTCCCCACTCAGCCATAGAGCTCACAGGGTGACTTTGAGTGACTCCCAGACTCCCAGTCCAAACTACCTTGTTGTGAGAATAAGCCTAAGGGGGAAAATTACGTAAGCTGTCATAAGTTCCTTAGAAGGAAAAAAGGCAGGATATAAATATGATATATGATAAAGCACACCTACCAAAACTGTCCAGGAAAGAAAGGCTCACTAACTCAATAAATTCATGCAGACAAAACCACAAGCAAAAACATGCTTTTAAAAACTCATCCACCCACCATATTTGGTCTGTATTAATGGGAAGAAATGAAGCACTTATCTAGGCTGCAGTTCCCTGAACCTTGGATTGGAAACCAACAACTGCCCACCATTGGGAATTTTTCATGCAAGAGCACCCACAACCGACAGCCCAGATAAAAACACATCACTCCACAAAGCATGTGTCTTCCGTGGCAGGCAACACCTTGGAAGCAGCTATCAGCTCACTTTCCCTGCACTTGGTGTTCCAGCTGCCCTTCTCACCATGTCACTCCTGCATCTGCTCAGATGGGCACAACCAGGAGCCAAAGGGGAAACAAGGTGGCCAAACTCAGCTTGCAGGCAACTTCTCCACTTATGATTTACCAAGCTGCATGGAGCCCAGCATCCGCTGGAGGCTATGGCTTCCTGGATGATTGTTCACCTCCGCTTATACAGTTGCAGGTAGGCAGGAAAAGTAGTTTACAGACAAACTGGTGGGCCACCCAGCAGGTAGACTGCATTTAGCTTTCGGGTTAGGCAACCTACTCCAACACTAGGCAGCCAACTGGTACTACTCAAAAGTAAACCCCGCGGGGTCATTGGGCCATATCAGCAGTTCCCAGGTTATGAATGAGTTCTGCGCCAAATGGAGATTTGTTTTTAAGTCACATTTGTATGTACGTCAGATCACATGAGGTTGGCCCTCCACATCCACAGGGGCTAGAGGTGCAGGACCCCCATGAAAGTGGAAAAATCATGAATATCTCTACCCCCCCCCCCCCCCACATATACCCAAACTCACCAACACCTCCTCTTTGCAGCGAGGAAATGCCGGGGAGATTTCCCTCTTCAGGTGGGCAGAACAGGGAGGTATGCTTTGGAGGCCTCTCCCCCCCCCTTTGCTTCTTCTCTCTCTATGGTGATAATAATTTTCTGAAGTATTAAAAAATTAATAAGATTTAGGGCAGTTTGTTCATAAGTATGGGTGTTCATCACTCAGGGACTGTCTGTACTTCAATTATTCTTCCTTAGGTTGGCAAAGTAACTGTGTCTTTCCTATTTACCTCAGGTTTGTGATATATCCTTTGATTCTTGAAAATGATCGCTGTGCCTAGTGCTGTGCATCACCAGATCTCCATCTAGCAAGGATTCTTTGTAGGAAGAATGATAAATCTTAATACTGCATAAGTGTTTGTACCTCTGTCTACTTGTCTATTTTTTATAATCTCCCCCCTCCCCCACACAGACACACACACACACACACACACACACAGACACACAGGGGAAGGGGGTGGCTGGAAACCAGAACAGAACTGCTCTATCATGCCTCATGTTGTTGTAGGTCCTATTTGTATAATTCACATCTATTTATAAATGATTTCATAAATACTCCCTATTTTAAAACTCAGCTGATTGGCATAGGCGTACATGTTGCTCCTTTAAGCCTCCTTTCACTCTCGAATTCTCCCAGTGAATATTTTCTGAAAAACTTGTACAAATATATGACTACTAATGTTTTCCTCTTTATAGCTCCAAGCTTTGTTATCCAATATCCTTGCATGTGATAGCTTAGTAACGTACTTGAACGGAACCAAATAAGGATTAATCAATTGAGGCAATCTTAACACAGAGATGATTGAAATGTTTATTTGTATTAAATCCCAAAGCACAAGTTTAGACTTCATTGCTTCAGTTCTTACAACTTCAAATTCAGTGCTGTGAAAATAATTCAAAGAAAAATATATATTTCCCCACAAACTAATTGCTTGTACAATGGTAACATTTAGTTTGTGTCTCAGGGCCATTCTGCCCATTACACAAAATACAATGGGCCACTGAGGAGGTAAATTTCTAGAATATATTACTTCATCCTTCTGGTAAGGAGTGTCATATAAGAAACATTAATTTTGTATCAAGAAAAATGTTTGCAACTTTGCAGTTGCACTTTGTAACTTCCAGATGCAATCTGCAGCAAAATCTGTGCATTTCTAAGTTTACAACATGATCAAAGTAATAATGCATTCACCACCATGCATACATTTCAAAAATGTGCACAATTGACGTATACATTTGGAACAATGCATTGGGAAATTCACACAGATTTTCAATCAAAAATGGCAAACAGCCTCTTACCATGTGAGATGAGGTTGACTTGAAACAGGCTTCAGGAAGGAACTCAGAGAGCTTCAGCCTGCTCGGATTTGCCAATTCACACATCTCCAGTTGTTTCAGATCATGTGAAAAGTTCCTTGTTAATAATTTGGACTAGTGTGCTAAAGAAGTAGGTTGGAGCGATAAATTATTTATTATATTTTTATTCTGCCTTTTTATTCTTCCCTTTTCCTACCAGAAATGTAAGGTAGCGTACATGATCCTCTGGTCCCTCTCCATTGTATCCTTTCACAACTAAGTGAGTCTGAGAGTCTGTGAGTGGCCAAAGCAATCCAGTGAGCTTCGTGGCTAGCTGAGAACTAGTGTCTGCATTGCCCGAGCCCCAGTTCAAGACTCTCATCCTTGCATTGCACTGGCTTCAGAAGCTCCGTTTTATTCTCTCTTCCTCCTCTCCCCACCGGTGGACAAGATTTACTAGAGTCAGAAAGCTTTCTGCTTAGGGGAGCATTCGAAATCACAAAGCACACACGGCTCTCTGTCCTGAATTGCTACACCCAGGAATTTATGCTTCCCTCTGCATAATCAATATATTGTCTTTTAGAAATAATCACAGCAGCAAGTATACTGTTTTGCTCTTCTTCACTGTACTTCCACACAATCACAGGGATGGGGCAATAATGTCCCTGTGGTATGAAGCCACTCGGAAGAGATGGGGGAAGCAGCAGAGGAAAAGACTGTGTTTCAGAAGATGGGAAAGGAAGAAGGAATTATCCCACATCCAGACAGATCATGAGAATGGAGAAACGTAGCAAGATCAGACAAATAATTGCCTCCAAGGGTGAGATCTGGGAACAGACCTTCCGATAAGCTGGATGGGTAAGACTAAAAAAAAAAAAAAAAAGACTTTCTAATTCCATATTGGTAGCCCTTTGCTGTTTAAATTGCTGATGTAGATAAGGCCTCCTATTCCCTCCACTTCCCACAGTCAGAAATTCGAGTAAATGCCATTGCCATGATGTTGTAGTAACATTATACTGCTGTCTGTGAGTTCTTGGCCCCACAGCCTGAGTTGCATGCAGGAATCTGTCCATAAGCAAGAGAGGATGGGCAACTACATAACTGCTACATGCATCCAAGGAAGCAGCCTCTTTACCCAAAAGCTTCCACCTCAATAAACCTCTTAGGCTGCATTGAGAGGAGACCTTGCGCCATTCCCCTGCCTTATTCCTGGCATTTTACAAGGCAGGAGAAAACGCAGACCAGATGTTGGAGTCTAAGTCTTTGCTTGTAGCCTTCTCATGTTATGGAACACAGCCATATTATCAGCAGCATTCCAAGCTTTCCCCAGAATTCCCTTTCCAATCCCTTTCAGACACAGACTTGAGGACATTTCTATTGGATGGATCCATTTCCTCGTGCACTGTTCAGGGACAGATAATAGGATTTTGCAAAAAGTGATGTCTTTATGGTGTCCATTTAGTTAACAGGAAAGAGACAGAGGTCAAAGTATGCATGCACACCTGCAAACAATTAAAATAAATCTCCCGATGTATTTATTTTTCCTAAGTAGGCTATGTTTCATTGATAGAGACACCAACTCCCAACATGTCTCACCGGCATTAACAGTGACAGCTCAGCCCTTTGAAGATCGAGCTGCACAAAATGAGTGCATCCTGGAGCCAAAGAACCAGGCCGCCATAGGGGCTTTGGCCTTTTGTTTCTCAAAGAGCAGGGCCGCCTTCCACACACATGGCAAATTGCTTTGGAAGTCAGAGAGACCTTTGCAAGCACTTGGAGATGGCAGTTTATGGACACAGCGTCAAACTGCTGAGATGGACGAAAAACGCTGCGCAGTATGTGTGCATTTAAGACATAGCCATCTAAGGCAGGGTGGCAAAATGTGACTCCATCAAGGGTAGCTTTCCCATAAAGTAATCTGGTGGGCCTGAAGCCAGCAACACACAGGAGCAGAGCAAAATATAAATGGGATACCTCTTGTAGCTCTCTTTCTGGCATGCCCTTTTCTTCCTCTTTCACTCCCTCCTCTTCCTCATCCTCTCTGTCTGCTGGGGGAAGGACAGATTGCTCTTTCCAGAGCTCAGGCCTGATTAAGGTTGCCGCTTATGAACTGCCATATAAGCTAATGTACACATTTAGAAACAAATTTAGAATCTGTTATTATTTAAGTACAAACACAGTACATCTCCCTATACAGTGGAAGACCGCCTGCTCAATCTGTTGTTTTCAGATGCTAACTATGGGTGGACCATGGTTCTTAAGGCTTTTGGTACTTATATTGGAATAGTACAGGACACTCCTCAGATAAAGGACACCTTCAAACAGAGGGCTGTCCTCTGTAGGAGTGGACACTTGACTATTGCTTGCAGGGGGATGCATGAAATTAAGCCACAGGTGTCCAGCTCTTGATGTAACCCTTCCTGAAGAGGTTGAAGAAGCTGTGGCAACAGCATCACACGTGAAAGGAGGGGCAGCTATTCAGGAAAAGCATATAGACTCCACATTGAAGAGAGAAATAATTCGAATCAGTATGGATTTCTTGTGAGAGGCTCTTAATAGGTTTCTGGTGCTTTCTTTCCCCCACTGAAGACAATAAAACCAAAAATCCCATGGGCATACCTGTAAGACCCTTTTGGGGCTCTTTTGGCCTCTGTTGCTTCCTCCATGAGTTTGCCTCTTCTCTCTTTCCTTGTAGTATCCCACAAAACAGTTTTAGACATGCAACACATGGGTTAGACCTTCTGGTTACCCAAAGAAAACATTTTGCAGAGTGAGCTCTCTAAACATACAATATTTAGAGGAATGTTGAAGACCTGTAGTACTCTTTACATACCCCTCCCCCACAAATCCTATTTACAGAAAGATGATGGTGTTATCAACACTCTTCTAATGAATATGGTCATATTTCATTGACATATGGTACTTCTGTGTGTCTTGTGTATATGTTGCAGAGTTTATGAAGTCCTTTGAGACAAATCAAAAGAACTATATGAGGGAGAAAAATCAAATATCCCTAAAAGGAGTGATCTCATGTAGCTGTAATCTATTAACTATAAAAACACTGGGTTTGACAGAGGAAAGGAAGTGTCATTTTCAAACCAGGTAATAAACACATTGACTTCTAACTTCCACTGAGGGCTTTTCCATATCATCCTTTTAAAGAGCATTAAATGTGTGCTTGTTTTGAAGGACCCATACATTTTATGAGGGATCCAGTCACATTGCTCTAGCACTAGAGCTGCAAACAAGGGCCTCAGACGGCCTTCCTCTTGTTGGGACCCTCTCAGCCAAATTTAGACATGAGACTCAGGGGATGGCCTCACATGTTGATCCCAGTGCCATAGTCGATTCAGGTTGGGAAAGGTATTGTGGCTCCAAGCCACGTAGGGCCTTATAGGTTACAGCCAGCACCATGAAATGACCTTTAGTTATAGAGTGGATTAAAAATTCAATTAATAAATATATATTGTTTCCTATTGAATATACATTGCATGAATTTCATAGGCATCTATTGGATAATGCCTTCAACATCATTAATGATGCCAAATTCCACATTCTCCCCTTGGATACTATTCGGTGACCTTTTCAACTTCATCTTACTCTTTGTTCCTTCTTTAATGCAGAGGTACTGAACCTGTTTCAGCCCAAGGCTCACATTCCATTTAAGAAGACCTCTGAAGGGCCACACTCCAGTTATGGAATATATTGAAGGCAAAGGGGGTTCAGCCAAAGGTGTTTTATTATTATTATTATTATTATTATTATTAATTTCTATACCACCCATCAGCAAAGCTCTCTGGGCAGTTCACAACATGAGATAATGACAACAAAATACAACACAACAGCATTTAAAACATTTAAACATTCATTAAAATAGCATTAAAATACATTAATTACAATGAAAAAGACCCAGACAAGGAAGGTGTGTGTGTGTGTGGGAGAATTCCACCCCCCAGCAAAGCCTTAGAAGGGTCAGGTCCACTTTTAGAAGTGGGAAAATGTGCAAAATGCAGAAAGCTGTCTATGCACGGGTGGTCAGGGAAAGGGGCTGGAGTGAGAGGATGGCCTTCTAATGAACCCAGGACCGACAGATTCAGCCTGATGTATGATACCAGCACTTCCGAAACAGAGTGCTCCCTCGTGTTCCCCTGGACTCAGCATTACTTCTGTAGCCTTTTAAAAAAGCAAGCACAAACAAGAACCTGCTCTGGAAATGGGAATGTCATTGAAGAATGGCGTATAAACCACTCAACTAAATAAATTAGACCACTCTCTTCTCGCACAAGATTTCATGCATTTTTCCCAACTCTATTTTAATATTTTGAATGATGTTACATTCCCTTCTGTTGTGTGCAGTTCTTCCCATTTAAAATGCAGTCAATATTACACTGGCTTTCCCCATGAGCAGGCCTGGCTGACATCCATTATGAAGGGACTGCAAATGAACTACTGCAAGTATCACGCTAAGGTTAATACATCTAGAGAAGCCCACATTTTCAATGGGATTTCTAATGCCCAGGATCACAGTTTGCTTCTTGCCCCTGAATTATGTGGTATTAAGTGATCTAAGAATTTCAGCTGCACAGACAAAAGCAATGCACATTTACTCATGAGTAATTCTATTTTCTGTGGAGACTGTGGCCCTGCAAATATGCTTAAAATTGACCCACAGTACAATCTGGGACATATTTATCCAGAAGTAAGCCTCACTGGGGCTTCCTTCCAGGGAAACCAGTTTAAATTGAAGCCTACAAGTGGTAACTCTAAGTACATTTCCAAGAGAGAGCTTGCATTTGACGCAGAATGACTTACTCCTGCGCATGTGTGCATAAACTGCACTATTGATCACTCACACCTCATCATCAGCTCTTCATTCCTTGTTTGAGCTGTTTTGCTGGCATTTCAGCTGATTATTTTTGTAAAAATACAGCCAAAGACAAACTGAAAAATTCTACTTGCTCCATTAGGACACTGAAGCACATACAAATTCCATCTTGTTTATCTATTTATCATATTTATGTACTGAAATAAAGTAAATGTTCTTATTGAAAACAATAGGGTTAAATTATTGCATATCATGCCCCTAGATTTCTTCTGGAGACTTTCCATGTTTGCAGAAGGCTTAAGTTTAGGATTACATGTTCCAACTGTAGCCCTAGGAGGTACATGTCTGGATTACAAGCTGGGGGCTAATATCTTCTCAGCCATCAGTTCAATGATTTCTAATAAGCAGTTATTAATTACAGAGAACATCAGCTCTTGGGCAGTGCAGAAGTAAATGAATAAACTCCATCAGTTAAAATAATAAAATGCTTTGTGTATCTCACAGGATTGTTATGAGAATGTCAAAAATAAGGGCATGATCAAGCTGGAAGTTGCTTTCTGTAGAGCCCATTGGTAAGAACACTAAATCTCCTGTGCAGCTCTCAGTTACCACAGTTGGGTTTGCACAAGAAAACTTCCCAATGGATTCATCACATAAAGGCTAAGTTGCAGTTAAAACAATGCCAGTTTTAGAGCTGCAGATAAAGTCTTGCACATGCAACAGAGTATTTTAAATTCCATAACATGTTTCCTTATACATTAAAGGTACATGCCTTGTATTATGACAGGTTTAGCATCCTCATGGCTATTAATTAGATAGAGATTCCACCAAGATCATTATTCAGGAGCAATGCTTGGCAGTGGCTGTGTGGCATTAATATGGAGCAGAAGCACCAGATGTTCAGCCTGCTGTTGGTTTTGGCCATTACAGCTTCATAAATAACAAGACTACTGTGAGGACATAATATTGATTCTCAAATCCCCATACAGGGCACCTTTTCAGTCCGGAATACATTTGAAGGTGTTAATAATTTATCTCAGAGACCAATTATTAATCCAAAAGACAGTTATCTGGCTACCACTCTCCATTTCTCTTATGGTGGCAATGCCCACCTCTTGGAGGCCACTTCTCTGGAAGACCCACACAAGCTGAAGTAAAATAAACTGCCCGAAATATGGTATGCCCAGTTGGTTGCTAGGCTAACCAAGTCAGACTCTGATACCTGCTGAGCTGTTTATGCAAGTGTTCATATAACATAACCTCTGTGGGAATATCTAAACCATAAATCATATAAAGGAATTGTAGTTCTGTGGTGAAAGGGCTAAGGGTCACTAAAAGACAGTTTTCACCAGCTCATGTACAATTCCCAGGATTCTTTAGAAGAAGCCAAACTATGTCAGTCAGTATACCTAGTATAAAATGGGTTTTTAGCTATCTTGTAAAACTATTGCCACACATTTCAAAAGAGAGGCTATTGACATGTTCTCAGATTGCATCTACACACGTGCTTCTCTGAGGCCCGGTCTACCACTCAGACCTGGCCTACCAGGTATCTAGTTTTCCTCTGGGCTTCCCAAATGGCCCAGGCCAATTCTTTTGCCACACCCTGGCTTTTCTGCATGATTCCACCCATCATTTTAAAAGGTCCAATACCTCTCCTGAAGTTAGTTACTGGCAGTAAGAGCTTTAAACTAAAATATGATGCTATTTTAATACTTTAATACTTTGCACCTAACTTCCTTTGCCTTTCACAGTGTCCAGCACTGGAATCTGGCCACTGAAACATTCTCTGAAATTGAAATTGGTCCTCAGACCTAGCACATTCTTGGCCTTTTTCTTCCATTATTCCTCTATGCCATTGATGGTGAAGCTTTTAGAGACTGAGTGCCCAACCTGCAACCCAAAACTCACTTATTAATCACAAAGTGCCAGAAAACTGAGGTTTTAGTTTACAGAAAACACATTACAGCCAAACCAAGCAAATGTATATATATCCTTGGCAGCAGACTAACTGGCCATGCGAAAGCTCAGACGAGTCACGGCTAATGATTCACGGTTAGTAATGTCATCGCCTGGTGCAGCTACTCATTTCTGAGCATGAGCATGGACCCAGGTGTGCTGTTATCAGATGCTCAGCTGCTGGGGTGATGCTGGGGTGACGTGGCTCATGTGCCGACAGAGACAGCTCGGTGTGCCCGCTGTGGCGCACATGCCATAGGTTTGCCAACACTGGCCTAACCCTACCCTGGTGCACTCTCCTAACTCTAATATAGGGGTAAAATACCATTGAAAGAGGTGATTTTGAAAAAGCCTTCCTTGACTAGTTTTTTCTGCACAGCTCATCCTTTTTGCCCATTCGAAACACATTCCAACCATCAAAATCATACCAGGACACCTTGTTTTTCTAACCCTAACCCAGTGATGGTGAACCTTTTAGAGACTCAGTGCCCAAACTGCAATCCAAAACCCCCTCATGTATCGCAACGTGCCAACACTACAATAAAACCTGAAAACTGAGGTTTTAGTTTAGAAAAAACAATTCACAGCCAGTCCAAGGAAAGATACATATATCCTTGGCAGTGCATTGACCGGCTATGTGAAACCTCAGACAAGTTGTGGCTAATGAGTCGTGGCTTATTATGACATTTCCTGGCACCCCAACTCCTTTCTGAGCATGCGCATGGCCCCAGTGTACGCTGTTATCTGATGCTCGGCTGCTGGAGCGATGCTGGGGCGACTTGGCTTGCATGCCATCGTTTTGCCACCACTGCTCTATGCTATGTCATTTCAGGACTTGTTTCAGCACCATCTATAGTAGGACTTAAGTAGACGCCTTCACTGATGAATGAATAAAATGTGAGATGGTGATGTCCCATCAGCACACACTTGTAAAATAGCTTAAGTATCATTGGATTAGTAGAGATGGGCCACATTACAGTGTCACAACTGGGAAGTCAAAGATGGCACCAAGCCCTTGACTGCCACAGCTCCGTACAACTGGAAGCTTGCTTTGGTGCATAAATAAATCTTGCTCCAATATGCATGGATGGGGAAGTCAGTGATACTATGGATAGGGGCACATGGGAAATGCTTTTCAGTTCATGCTTAGTAAGCATTTACCCAGTTCACACAATCTGGACTGAAGATGGACTCAAATGGAATCCGCAGTAAAAGTCTGTACATTTGGGAACAGCATGATTTGCGGGTCCTCCAAAATGTGTTCAATTGGCTGTGTACATTTGAAAAATGCACATGAAGAAATGTGTATTTTTGGAAAATGCACATAAACACACTTTAACCAAGTGTAGAGGAATGCATATATTTAAAAGATGCATGTGGGTGATGCATACATTTTGAAAAACATGCTTAACAGATGCATGGATTTTTGTGTGAATGAGTTACAGTTGACAAAATCTTAGACAAATTTGTGTTCGTGTTCACTTAAGTCTTTTACATCCTATGTCTGCATTTATCCGCAAGTAAAAGTATATTAAAACTGCATTTAAATAGTATTTTTAAACATACTTCCTCTCAAGATAAGCATTCTTAAAGTACTTTCTCTCCAAACATGTCCTTCAGAAGGACAACAATATCAACATTCCTGGGCAGCTGGAAGGCCCACAGTCCTGCAGGGGTTTGTTGCCAATTCCAATCACTCCTGGAATAACTGATTCTTCCTGCTACCATGTTCTGCCTGGCCCACCTAGCATTGAATGTCAAGAGCGGGTAGATAGAACTTTTGTGCTCTTCCTGCAAGAGGTGGTACAGACTGAGCCCACGTGTGGAAGAATGCATGCATGTACAGAGGGTAAGGGAGTGGACAGTAGAGACAGAAGGAGGGAGTTCACTTAGGGAGGGAGACTTCTGAAGGCATCTTGTCCAAGGTCACCCCCCTCCCCAACATACAGAAACTAACTCAAATCCTAGAGCCAGCACTGCAGTTCTAAATGTACATTTTCTCAGAAATGTACATTTAAAATACTTTAATGCACTTTTGAATTGTGAGTTGTCAAAATGTTCAGGGAGTACGACATTTGGAGGATATGGCTACATTTCAATAGGAACATTTGTCTATGGATGCAAATCAAGTCAGTTCATGAAGACCGATTTCTTCACCCATCTGTATTCTAGAAGAATGGAGGGTCATACACTGGAACATCAAGAGAGTTTTACAGGTTTCCTCACAAAATGGCTGCCATGGGGGGTGGGATGCTTGGCCATTCATAAAATGGCTGCCCTGGTAGGCATGGCTGATCACAGGCCACTCATTTCTCAGAACATGACATTAAAAAACAAGTAATTTGTCCAAGAACTCACAGATGGTCTGAGGTCCAAAACACAAAACTTTGCACCCAAATGAAGAGGATGTTGGAGGGCAGCACTTTGCTTCCAAATTAATTTTTATTCCTTTAATATGGAGAAATAAAATCAGAATGGGCAGGGTGCCTGAAGGCTGCCGAAAGAGGTGCCATCAGCATGTGTTAGATGTCCTCTCTAGCATTCCTTGTTCAGAAAATGAAACTTTGTGGTACAAGCTAATAAGAAAATATTGTTTGCATGTTTCTTTGTACTTTATCTTCTTCTGGTGAGCAACGTAGTTCCGCCTCAGAAATCATGCTATTAGATGGGCTGCAAATATTTTACTCTTTAACTATGCATGTTCCAGCTGCTGGCCATATGACTGACACTCCCTTAGAAACAAGGAGTCGTCTTCAGGCTCATATTACATTACTAAGTATGAATGGGTGTGCTTGGCAGAGCCTATAAAGAAACCAAACACCAGACTGGAGCGTTTGTACATTGCAAATAGCTTTAACACAACTGCTGGACAATTTCTCCTAATACTGAATTCTGAGTATGCTTTTATCATAAGCTGTTTTCAGATGGAAGGCACAATGCGCCTACTTTCTCTAAAAGCACAGCCTTTGCTGCAGTGACTCCCATATCACAGTTAACATTTAATTTTTGGTTGTCCTGCCATCAAACAAGAGATTTCCCTGGAGAGGTTAGAATTAAGTCCAACTGGGTCACTCCTAAAGCTACTTACCTGAAATGGCACCCACTGAAATTATTGGAATATCCAGGAAAGAAAAAGGATTTATAGCAACAACTACACAAATACGTTGCTGGCAGAATGCAAGTTACATTTACTAGAAGACATTCGCTTTGTGAAACTGTCACAACTTTTTAGGATGTATTTCTCTGATTTTACCCTTATGGCTTATTGTTAAACATTTTGAACATTGCCTTTAGCATGCTTATAAATTGTGGATGGTGCATACATCACCCACAAATAGGTGACTCTTATGCAAACACATTATTCTTATAGGTGGACGAATCAGTTGGTTTTGTTTTCTGTAACATTTGCATTCTTTCAAGCACAAGTTAATTTCATGATGCTTCAATATCAGTTTGTGATTTTTTTCCCCCTTAGAAGTCCACTTCCTCAAAATGTGTATGTATTCATGTCGCAATTTCCCCACATACACACATTTTTGCATGCACTTAACCCTAAGATACGTCTTTTTGAATAGTATTTCCCCTAACAGATGCATTTTAATGCCTCAGATAAATGCTTTGCAAAATTCAGAGAGGTGCGAACATTGAAGGAAGATTACAGTTGAACGTTAGCATAGGAAATTCAAATTAGTTTGGTTTGTTTTAATATGTGAAGCAAATGAATTTCATCTCTATTCTTCATTATAGCAGCACAATTCATGTCAGAACCAGAGGGCTGCTTTTCAAACAAACCAGATAGGGAGAGACCTCTTTTGAACAGGCTGGAAGGCCGGCTTGTTGACTTTAGAATGGAGAAGCTCCACTTGTGAGCAGAAATAGCAAGAATCCCGGGAGAAATAGTCATCAAGTATTCACAGAATATTATTGAGATGAGTTTCAGTTCACTTATTAAAATATCCTGTTCTTGTGCATGCTTTGGGACAGATGCTTGTAAGAGTCACAAAATTGCACGGATGGCACCACACCCTTCCTGGTTGGTCCTCCATTAATGGGTCTTTCCATCATCGGCTAAACACAGCTTGTGCTAAAGCCACAGTGGATCTGTCACTGCTCCTCCAAAGCCACCTTTTTGCCAGCTAAGCAAAAGCTAGTAGAATTTAAAGAGAGGAGAATCAAATGGTGACAATTTGCTTCGTGGGTTTGAAAGAGGCAAGAAAAGTGGTGGATGTTTAAAGATGAGGAAAACAAGTTGTTTAGTGACTAGGAAGCCGCTGAAGGAAATGGTCCATTGGAGCTTAGTTTCTGGGGCAGTTCACAGTCATAATGTCTGCCTCAGAGCAATGGCAAGGAGGCAGACTTCCACTTTTATATCCCACATGTGTTTGTGTGTGATCAGCAAGAAGCAGGCAGATACTGCTCTAGAGTATAACTAGGCCATAACTGTACTTACTCCAAGTCTTTATTGAATGAACAAATGTACAGGAGGTGGGAAGAAGCCAGCATTTTCTCCAGTGTTGTTCAGCCGAGGAGTTAGCCTGGCTGTCCATGGTGCTTTTGACTCTCCAAGCAGCTAACTTTAGCCTGGGACTTTGGTCAGAGTGAAGGCCTATGTTTATGCTTACATTTGGGTTAATTGTGCTTCATATTTCTTGATGGGTGGTTCCCACCAGGCCTCATGCCCCTAATTACAGGTATGTCTGATTTCACCTTCAATGGTCCTTAATCCACATTCTATCTTCCAAAATTGCAGTGGTACAGCTAGATAATTTTAGACCCTGGACTTAATGGTTTTACATGTCCCCCCATCCCCCTTATTAAATGGCCATGTGTGTTATTTGAGTAATGGAGCACTTTGCATATTTCTACTCCCTCCACATTCCTGATTGTAGAACAACAACAACAAAATTAGCCTGATTTGAAAAGAAAGATAGGAACTACTGTAGGAGTGTGCTGTTTTGCAGTTTATTCATGTAAATCACACCAGTATCACTACTAGAGTACTGGAATGGCTTTTGTTTCTGGTTTCCTGATAGGGAACATCTTCCAGTGGGAATAAGCATAATTTTGTTGAACAAAACTATACGGTATTTTAAATTAATAAACGAGTGCCTGTAATTATGTCTGTCCTCAGGCAGGCACCCCAGCTATAGAAAAAGTGTTTGTTTGTATTTTACAAGAAGAAGAAGAAAAGAATCCAAGACAAAAAGAGTCGGCCCGGTTGGTTTCCATCATGCTGGCTCAACGGCTGATGGCAGGCCTCTTTGTCACAGCCTTACCTCAGTACTGCAATGTTGTAATGATTATTAAGTGCATAAATGTATGCATGTATCCCTTGAAAAACTGCCCATCTTCAGCCAATCTGGACAGCCTCTGGTTTGACTACCAGAGGCTAATATCTGGGGACAACCGGAAACTATGAGGGAAGGTAGGTGGTTTGGCTTTTGGCTGAATCTTATAAGATTTCAGCCTTATACTCTTCGACAGCCAGGAAGCCCCAGTGGTCAGGAAGCTTCCCAAGGTCTGGGCAAGGTTTTCCAACAGCAGCTGGGGTGCAAGCAGGACACTGTCCCTCTTCTTGACCCACCACTTCTCCAACAGGTAAGACTGCAGTTTGATAGGAACAGAGTGTGTGTGTGTGTGTGTGAGAGAGAGAGAGAGAGAGAGAATTATCAAGAAGCTCTAAAGTAGAAATCTATTTGCCCTCTGTATACTTTTATACAAAGTAAGGTTTTGTCACAAAGCACTTGCCCAACATTTCCCATGTTTTACACTTCCACGCAGTTTTCCTTCATTCTTTGCATTCTGGTGGGTGGACCTACACTTTTATGGGCTATTTTAAATCATAGACCCCTCTCCACTGACAACTGATTTACCTGGCATCGAATTTAGATGCTGATTTACCTGGCAACCCTTCCACACTTCTGCCAGGTGGTGAGAGGTTCCAGGAGCAATGCTACTCTCCCAATGAATTAAAACTGTTATACCTTCAGTGATACACACTTCCGATTCCAACTCGTGTTTGCGTTTCAGCTAGATGACAGGACAGGCGATGGAACAGCTGTAAGAGGCTGGTGGATTTGGGCTTCTTCTTCCCCTCCACTCCCTACACCTGTCCCAGCTTCCTTTTCCCCTTTCCTGGCGCATCTAACACTGCTATTGAAGCCATGGAAGGGTACCCACCATGGGGTTTGGTGCAGGGGCTATGATGGGGTGGGTGAGAGGACGAATCCTATCCTGGAATTTCTCTCCCAAGGTCCTTGCGATGTCTATAGCCTCAGCAGGGCGGATCTGTCATATCCTGTAGTCCAGGGGTCTCAAACTTGCGGCCCGCGGGCCGATTGCTGAGAGGGGCGGTGCACGGGGAGGGGCCCTGCGGCCTTCAAAGCGCCAGCGGCGCCCAGGCCAGCCGTGGGATGAGCGGCCCACCACCACCGCTTGATGCGGCCCAGCCTCACCCAGACTCTACTTCCAGTGGCCCCCAGGTCAGTTGAGTTTGAGGCCCCTGCTGTAGTACTTGGGATGTTTTTGCAGGGACAAAGGACTGCTCTGTTAACCACCATGTCTGGCCCTAGTCAAAGTTTGCATTTCCCCCCGAAAGATAGTCCGCTCGTCACCTGTGGCACTGCTTCTTAAGGTAGGTTTCATCATAGGAATTCGAACCACGGTCCATCAAGCCCAGCCTTCTGCTGACACGGTGTCCAGCCCGCTTCCCACAGAAGACCCACGAGCAGGGCATGAGGGCAACAGCACCCTCCCACCCATGTTCCCCAGCAGCTGGTATACCTAGGCACACTGCTGCTGATGTTGGAGGTAGCATACAGCCATCAGGAATAGTGGCTCAGCATATATTTATCATTACTCTTTTTATAACCATGTTATTTTTAATTGGTCTTTTAATTAGTGCTAATGTGCTTTTCCAGATTTTTTTTTTCTAGCAAACTACTGATTAAATGAAAGAGTGTTACAGAGCTATAACACTACAATGCTAATTTTAAAAAATAAGCCTCCCCCTCCCCATCTTTCCAGTCACTGCTAGTTTAGCAATATTTCTCTCCTAATTGAACACTTCCAATCCACACTTGGATCCACATAAACATGGAACACTTTTTGGGGGAAAAGGGGTTATTTCAATTGCACTTGATTTAATAAGTGCTTAGCCGAAAATAAATGATTTTTTTTAATCTGGTGCTTTTTCCAGCTATGTATATATGGAAAAGTAGCATGTCTGTGTATTTTGTGTACAGGCAGTGCCAGCCTCAGATTCTGAGGGCGCTTGGCAAGACACCTTCAGTGGGTCCCTGACGCCCCCCCCCCCCATGAGCCTCTCGTCTCCCCCCCTCCATATGCTCACCAGCTGCTCTTGCTCCTCATCCCCTCTCTCATCATTGGTGCTGCTTGCTTGCTTGAGAGGCAGAGAGCCAAAGAGCAAGCGGGCAGAGCGCCTACTGCTCCTCCTTCTCACCACCACAGTTATCTGGGCCAGAGAGAGAGGCTGGTGAACAAGCAGGTGGCAATGATGAAGAGGGGAAGCCATCCTCCCAGGGGGCTTTTTGCAGTGGTTGCCCTATTTCAGCGTGGGTCTTGGCAGGAGACAGGCCACACCTGTCCTTGGTGCTGACCTGCATATGAGACAAGAAAGGCAGCAATATCCTGTCTTTCTGAAGCAAGAAAACAGGGGAGAACCACATCGCCATCCCTGTTCCATTCATCACTTTATACGGCCAGCTAAAAGGACCATTTCTGGTCACGTTCTCCCCTGCCCAATGTCAGCATGCTCACGGAATCTGTGCCAAAGCACCAGAGATGGGTTGCTATTTATTTGAACCACTTGCATACTACTTGACATCCCAACATCTCTAAGCGGATTACTCAAAAATACAAAACTATAAAAGCCGATATGAAAATACTACATAATAAGAAATACACAAATCAGCCAGAGCATGGATTGAGGCTGCCACCATGCCTCAGTACTGGAATCTGTTCACTGCATCTCATAAGCCCCTGTCCCTGGACTAAGCATTCCCAGCCCAGCTTCCCAAAAAAATCTCCCCCTGTGAAAACAAGGCTAATTGTCTGCTGCTTTCTTGTCGAAAGGAAAGAAACATTGCTGTCATTTTTAGTGTGTGGATGCTGCCGCTTCCTTAACCTTGCAAGGTGGCTGAGACGTTTCAAGGAGGTTCTGGTTCCCTTCCTTTTTAAATGCTTTCTCAACTTGCTCCTTTGCTCCCTGTCCATGATCCTTTGCATTCTCAAATCAAATAGTCATTTGATTCATTTGCACTCCCACATCAAATAGTCCAAAAGGTAGTTTTGGCCCAGCCTTGGACAGAAGAGTAGCATTTCAAACAGTCGGTCATAATTTGTATATTTTGACAGTCAGCATCTTTTCAGATTTGGACACATCAAGAGAAGGCAAGACTCCCTGGAGAAGACAATCATACACAGGAAAATTGAAGGCAGAAGAAGAGGAAGGCCAGATAACAGATGGATTTGCTCCGTAAAGGAAGCCACAGCTTTGAAGGTAGAACAGCTAAGCTGGTATGTCCCGGGTAGGGCATTTTGGAGAGCTTTCATTCACAGGGTCTCCATATGTTGGAGACAACTAGACCAGATGTAACAACATTTATTTCTGATTTTATTTATATTTCTCTTACCTATGGGCCCTGCAAACTTCTCCAGGACCGTATCTTCCCTTTCAGCACTCTGAATATTTCCAGTTGGTGACACAGTGCATAGGTTCCATTTCCTGCTGTGGAAAACTTACCAGTTGTTCTCTGTCTCCCACCCCCCATCAACCTACCCCACCCTCTGCCTTTTTTTATTTTTGCTGCTTGAAGGATGTGGGTGATGATTTATAGAGCACGTCCAATTGGCTGTGTTTGTCTAGGCTGGCTTGCTTCGCACATGCTGAGGCCAGCGGTGAATTTGTAAGTAACCGTCCAAGAAAAATACCTTGCAGAAGGGTAAAATGGGGGGGGGGGGAATGCTAACGAAGCAAAATAAATCCAGGAATGAGATAATCTGCTTAGCAAACTTTTTCAGCAGTCTTTTTAAGTTTATCCCAGCATAGTAGTCCATAGCTGGGACCCCCAAATGCCAAAGTGAGCTCAGCAGTTAAGTACTTGAGACATCTTCAAACACGTAGCAGAATTAGCTGCTTTTGGTGGGGAGGGGCAGCAGCGACTCCAAAGTTGTCTGGAATTTCTGGTAAAGAAGGGGCAACTTGCTGGAAAAGCGCAGACTGTATGTAGTCCTGCTGTGTTCATACAACCTGGACTTTTAGAAGGAAAGCTTTTCCTGACAGATGCCTGGGGCAGTAAGAATCCAAAATTAAGCCATAATTGAGGAGGGATCTCATCTTCTGGGGATGCTCATCTGGCCTTCTGGGTCCAGCGTTTTAAGTAAGTAGCATGGTCAGCCCAAACAGGAAATTACAACTCATGTGCTGACTTAAGCAAACGGTAGTCATGGGATTAAACACCTTGCCCTGAAGATACCTTGTCTACAGTAATAGCCTCCTGACCACTCTAAGCAGTTCTTTAGCTCACTTGTCTCTTGGGAAGGCAGGTACACTTCAGAAAGGGCTGAACAGAGCAGTGTATTTCTGGTCTATATCAGTTTTCCATGAATCCATTCAATACACTCTGTCCCACATCAATCTCATTCTTTTAAATACATATTTCTTCTGTATCGATTCATATATTTATTTATGTTGAACCTTTTCACTCCACTTTGCTCACAAGGATCTAATGAGGCACTTATTTGTTTATTTATTATATCTTTAAATTGCCCAGTAACCAATATATTTATTATATTTTCCACTTTTCCTCATATAGTTTATGACTGCTTACAAAAGCAATAAACTACCATGAAACAGCAAGATACTAAAAGAACACACAACAGTAAAAGCTAGAAATAAAGCAATCTAAATAAAATCACAGAAAGATTAGAAAACATAAAAATAAAAAGTGTTCTTCTATAAATTAGCTTTCTCAAATTCTACCCAGCCTTCTGCTGATACTCAATGTATTGTCTTTATTTTGTCCATTTCTTCCTACAGTTCAGCAGCTGCCCACTTCCTTTGCTGCTGTCCGGACACCTTCAGAGCAGTTTGCATTGAGGCTACCATGAATGGAGATGCGGAGTGGTTAAGATGGATGATCTGGAGGCCAGAATCAGGGCAGCTGCAGAGCAATTTAGCAGCACTGAGCCAATCTCCCTTTCCTTCAGGGGCTGAAGGCGTCCAGACTACTGGTGAGCAGAGCAGCCGTTGGGAGGTAGTGGGGAAGGTCTTCTCCGTGGTCTTCTAGTGCTCCTGTTGCTTTCGTCATGGGGCCATGGTGGCCTGTCAGTAGGACTGGGGCTTTCTGGGCCTGAAAATATCTCATACACAGCTCATACGCAGGTAGCAATAATAATATATATAATGGCAGGTAGCAGTTATAGCTACAGCCATGACTTCTCAGAGCAGCGAAGGACTGCTTGCCAAGGGAATGGGGGCACTCAGGCTTTCTCCTGGGGAGATCCACAACACGTAGCCTGTACTTTTACCAGTGCTGTGACTGGCTTTGCTGAAGAACGGTATCTTTGTAAAAGACAAGTGGTGTTGGGTTCACCCTTTGTCCTGAAGTAGAGCATAAGACATTATAACCCAGATGTAAGCTGTTGGTCACACCTAACTGCAGCATGGAAGTGATTTTGGGGGTAGGGTAGAGTGGGGGATGGGGAGGGGTTGGTTAACCCTTTCTTTCCCAGCAGTGATCCCTCCAAATTGCTCCTCTGCACTGCCATGGTGCCAATGGGAGCCATGGTCTATCAGGCAGTTTTATCTGTTCATAGAAACTGAAACTCATTTCTTGCGTTGTTAAAGAAGGAACAGTCATATCCACCTGGCATCTTGCACAGGACACATTCAAGAAGTCCCTAACCAAAGGGATTTGCAATCCAGAAAGAGGCATAAACAGAACGCCAAAGAGAGAGGAGGAAAAGCAGAGCAAGCACGTACAGGGAAAGAACGTGCATTTGTTTCAGTTGCAGAATCTTCAGCGACTGGTGTTGAACTGGGTGGGACTCAGGAGGTCTGACTTCTGGTCCCCTCTTGGCCTTGCAGCTCATTGGGTAACTTTGGGCCAGTTGCTGAATCTTCGCCAAACCTGCCTCACAGGGTTGTTGTGAGGATAAAATGGAAAGGTGAGAGAAGTTGTGTCAGCTGCCTTGGGTTCTTGCAGGACTAGGCAGCTGTTGCAAAGGTTTCATGGGGGACGGGAATATTGCTGAATTCTTGTTCAGATCTACCAAACCAGAGGTGCATTGGGGGTGTTCCAGTACCACAGGGTCTAGATCCAGTAAAACCACTAGATGTAAATAACATGTAGATCACACACCTTCTGCTGGGAGAGGGACACACTTCTGGTATTGCCATGCTGTTTATGATCTGCTTAGTTCCCATTGTATATTGAAAGTTTCTTGTCATGAGCAATTTGCCAAGCAGCCAAGAAATATGCTTGCTACTATAAATAGCATACAATGAAACATTATGCCATGCTTTATTAGGTAACAGGAAGCCAGGTTTTACAAAAATAGAGGTCTGAGTGTGGGAACAACACCCACGTTCTGGGAGGGTTTCACTGAAATTGTGGTCTATACAAGCCCTTTCAATTGGTTTCTCCCTCTTCCTTCAGTCCCACCTCTGGCATACAGATACTCCACCCTTAGCCAAGTGAACCAATGTTAGTCTAAAACATTCCTTAGTCCTCTTTCCAGAGAAACAAACAGAGAGAGAGATTTGAAAACTCCTTTCTGATACAAAACAGGAAAGCAAGCAGGCATGATAGTGTCTGAAATATATGATTCCAGAAGCAGGACACGGGAATGAATGTACATATCTGAATATATCCATTCTTTGAGTATAGCTAAACAAATGCAGCCTTATTGGACAAGTGGTGTCTTACTACAAAACATGCATGGTTTTATTTATTTAAGCTCTGCTGTGCAATGTTGAATAAAAACGTATGAGTGTTGGTCAGTCTGTACCACAGTGCCAAGACCCCTGTTAAGGGGCTCTAGGGGTATGCACCCCATGATAATCTGTTGCAAAACACATTTCTAGTTTTAGTGCATTTATATGTATTTGCATATTTATTACATTTTTATGCTGCCCAATAGCTGGCATTGCCATCTTCAAAGCCAGCAGTCCCATATTTAGTAATTTGGTCCCTAACCAACACATGCTTTACAGTCAGTGTCTAAGGCCAGCATGAGAGGTGGGCCAAGAGTAACCATTTTACTGCCTCCCTCTCCTGCCTACTGCAGGGCAGCCCCCTTTGCAGAATCGGCTGGATACAGAATCCCCCAGGAGGCTCTTGGGGTGCAGCACGGAGGAGGCTGTGCCCGGCAGTACCTGTGGCCGGGCTGGACTCACCCAGGGCAGCCACGATGTGTCCAGCTTTGGCAGCCGCGTCATTGCCAAGCTGCGCAACCTGCTTGGGGGCTTGATGAGAACAACCCTGGGAAGCCTGGCCCACTTGCTCTTATTAGGCTGACCGCCTGGTCTCCAGACAATTCACACTGATCATGTTGTACAACCCGAGTCAGACTACAAACCTTACACAAGGAGCTCTTGGACTGAACCCAGAAGGAAATTCATGCTAAATAGCTGCAGGTGCTGATCTTCCTTATTAATATTGTGAACAGACAGTTGCAGTTGGTATGCAGGCAGCCACCATTTTCCCTGGAATGTATCTGTCTGTCATCTATCTGTCTGCCTGACTTTATGTGTAGGATTTTATACCTCTTCACATGCATTGCATCATCAATTTTTGAAGTATATACAAAAATAGATAGATAGATAGATAGATAGATAGATAGATAGATAGATAGATATGCACACAGAGAAAGGGGAAGTGCAAACCCAGCAAAGAGTAATTTGAAAATAACTGTATCCTCACAGGCTCTGGGTTCTAGGCTAAGATATGCACATCTCTCCAGGACTCCGAGTGGAAACTCAGTAAAAACTGTAAACTGACTTTGATTAGATTTGCCATTCTTATGTACAATGGGGATTCCATTTAGTTAAGTGGAGAAATGCAATCAATGAAGCTCATACCATTCCCTCAAAGTTACAATTAATTTTCCTCCCCTTTTAAAGGTGACACATATAACTCCCATTTCTACCCACCCACCCACCAAACTCATGTATGACTCTCTTTCTGGTCCAGAACCCATTTTTCCCAAAACAAAATTAATGTGTTTAAATCCATTCACTTCAATGGAAAAGCATCTGTTTCAGACAGAGCAATTGGAATCCACTCCCTGGTGGAGCAGCTCCAAGTCTGAGGAAGTTGGCAGCAAGACAAGAGATTTGCATTTGCTTGAGGATAAAGCTAACGCCGGCTCCTTGGAGTTAGTTCCATTACTCTTCCTATGCCTTTTCTTCATTGTACTTTGTCTAATAGAGATCAGCTCTGCATAATCAGATTCAGGTGAGTTGCTGAATGATACAGTGAAACAAGCAATTCCTGGCCTTGTAATGAATGTTAGATCTTGTACTTAAAATATGTGATGACGCATACGCTGTAGGGGCAAGTCTGTCCCACCTTCGTTCAACATGCTTTGTTGCATTATGTTGCCGCTGCACTGTTTATAATCAGCCCATCTTGAAATCAGGCACTGTGTTAGGGCCACAGGGCCCTGGGATTCCCACACACCTGCTTCAAACATGCGAGGGGCGTTATCTGAGCCGACAGTCTGTTCCTGGAGACAGCAGGCCTTGGTGTGTGCGCTAGGATAGTTTCTGGAATCATCTGTATTGCACAGGATTTCCCCAGCATGTGGAAAAGGTTTTCTCAAGATGGAAAGTGGGGGAGGTATGAAACTACCTGTCCCAGGCCACCTCTCAGGTCATTGTGTCAGGTATTAGAAAAGCTGTATTCTTCATTTCCTTTAAAATATTTCTTGTAAGCCATCCTGGGATGTCAGTGGTAGACGGGGTACAAAAGTTTTAAATAAATAAATAAATAAATAAATAAATAAATAAATAAATTCAGAGCATAAGCCCTCCCAAGGTGGCATGTGGCACATAATATCAGTGTGATAGAGAGAGTGATAAGAAAAGTAACAATGACAATAAGAACATAAGAAAAACAGTACATTTCAGAAACTGCTGGCCACTGCCAGCTCCTCTCACATGAGCCTGGGGACGATTTGTTTACATTAAATGCACTTAATATATGGTTTGCCACTTAGTAAGCCATCCCGAGATGCTATACAAGCTTTAAATAAATCGATCGATCGATCGGTAGATAGATAGATAGCTAAAATATGGCACAGGGATGAGCCCTGATCTGGACTTCGCCAGTCTCTGCACTAGTGCAAGCTCCCCCCTCAGACTGTGCAATGCCCTTGCTTTGCGCTGCGCTATTTCTTGGCCTCACCAGCACCGTACTCTGAGCAGTGGTCAGAGGAGAGCACGTGCCTTGTGCGTGGGAGCTCCAGGTCTGAGCCCTGGCATCTCCAGGCGGGTCTAGGAAAGGTCCTCCTGAAATCAGAAAGAACTGCTTCCTGTCCGTGTAGATCATCCCTCCGCAGCTCGGTGCCCAGCACACGATTTAGACTACTACTCCCATAGGCACATCTTACGTGATCAATAGCCTGGGGTGAGGGGAGCTGTAGTATAATCCATCTGGAGGGCACCAGGTTGTGAATAATTGGTGTAAGCAAGACTGAGGTAGTTTATCCTCTGGTATAAGGAAGCTTCTTATGTTACCTACGAGTCTACAGAACATTTTTGACATTGTCCTTGAGAAATAGGGCTATTGAATCACCCGAAGAAGTTTAACCACTGTGGCTTTGGGAGCAGGGAAAGAAAATGTGTACTTGTAAAAGGCAAAAGGGAAACATAAAATGTAGGCCGTGGGGACCATGAAAAAGTTTGGGATTGTCTCTGAGCTGTCACCTTCATAAATCAAAACTAGACAGCAAATGGGTGGTTGAGCTTGTGCTGTTGTCTTTGCCAGAGGTTTCTGGAGGCGTCTTAATGCTACAACAAAATGGTCATTGTTTCAGTCCCTTCAGGCTGTTCCCTTTCCCTGTATTCTGATCAGGGAGAAAATCCCGAGGGGAAATAGTTCAGTTGGCTGTAACTGTCTTCTTTTTCATTCACATTAATCCTCACATTTAAGAAGATTATGATGATTAGATGTGCTTTTTTCCTGTAGGAGTTTCATTTAAGTAAAATGGACTTTGAGGCAACAAGTGGAAATATTCCATGGCCAGCCTAGCATGAGGCAAAACTCGGATTCCAGCATGGCCAGTCTGCCCGGCACTGGCCAGGGTAGTAGTCGCTTCGCTTCAGCCACACGCTCTGGGGTAGCCGCATTCCTGGCAAAAGCAGGTGTGATGAAAGAGAGGCGCATAAACAAGTCTTTGCTCTCTTGGAACATTTTTCAAATAGCAGTGGGAGTGGGAAAACAGTTTGGAGGAGGGGGTACAGATAGGGGAGGGAAGAGCTGATCTCTCCCCTCTTCCATGCTAAGTTTCTGAAGAGGATCCCTCCTTGTGGAAGCTTCCTGCTGTTTGCTTATTTAATTATTTTCTTTTTTATACTGCCCCATAGCAAAGGCTTTCTGAGAGGTTAACAAAGTTAACACACACTCACACAACAACAACAACAACAAAACAATAGCAATTGAATCAACCTAGAAGCAACACAGTGGGACAGAATAAAATGCAATATTAAAAAATGAAGTTAAAAAGTTAAACTGCTAAAATACTGCCCAAAAAGAAGGTCTTCACCTGGTGCTGAAAAGAATACAAAGTAGGTGCCAGTCATGTGTCTTTGGGGAGCTCATTCCAGAATCAGGGGTTCAGCAACTGAAACGACCCACCTCCTGCTAACCACCCACCTGACCTCCCTTGGAAAGGTCTCCCAGAGAAGGGCCCCAAAGATGACCTCGGGGTCCAGGTAGGTACCTATGGGAGGAGGTGTCCCTTCAAATAACCTGGCTCCAAGCCATCTAGGACTTTGAATGTTACTACCAGCACTTTGAATCAGGCCTGGACTTCAACCAGTAACCAGTGTAATATGTTTTCTTGTGCCAGTCCCCATTCATAGTCTTGCTGCCCTGATTTGAACCAGCTGAAGTTCCCAGACCTTTTCCAAAGGTCCATTGCAGTAGTCCAGACAAGAGGTTACAGAGCATGGATAACTGTAGCTAGGCTTTCTCTGTCCAGATAGAGTCCTAGCTGGTAACAGCCTAAGCTGTTCTGTGCTACTGAGTCCACTTGCGCCTCAAGTGACAACTCTGTGTCCAGGAGCACTCCCAAACTACAAGCCTTGTCCTTTAGGGGGAGTGCAACTCCATCCAAAACAGGTTGACTATCACCCAACAGGACAGATGAACCACCTGCTAACAACACCTCTGTCTTTTCTTGATTGAGTCTCAGACGGTTGGCCCTCATCCTGTCCATTACACAGCCCAGATACTGATTTAGACCAGCCACCTAGGTTTGATGAAAAAGAAAGGTACAGCTGAGTGTCAACCACATACTGGTGGTACCTCAGCCCATACCTCCAGGTAACCTCACTCAGCAGTTTCATGTATATGTTAAATAGCATAGGAGATAACAGAGAACCCTGTGGTACCCCATGGCATAACTCCCATGGCACAGAGCAACAATCCCGCAGCACCACCTCTGGAATTGGCCAGTCAAATAAGAGAGGAACCTCAGCAGTGCAGTGCCTCCTATGCCTAGCTCAGCCAGCCTATCCAGAAGGACACCATGGTTGATGGTATCAAGAGCTGCTGAGAGGTCCAGGAGGATCAACAGGGTCACACTCCCCCTGCCTTTCTCCCAACTGAGGCCATTTCACAGGGTGACCAAGGCAGTTTCCATCCCAAAACCAGGTCTGAAGCCTGACTGAAAGGGGTCTAGATAATCCATTTCATTCTAGAGTGCCTGGAGCTGTTCAGCCACCACCTGCTCAAGCACCTGCCCAGGAAGAGGATGCTGGCCACTGTCCTATCATTATTAACATCTTCTGGGTCCAGGTTAGGACCCAGGAGTGGCTTAGCTACAGGCTCTTTTAGAGAGACTGACAGCACACCCTCTCTCAAGGAGGTCTTTACAGCTTCCTGGACCCAAGCAGAAGGGGAAAAATCAACACACTCACAGGGATGTTTATAACAAGCCTTTTTCATAAGCTGACTAAATTCTTGTTGATAAGCTGTTCTCTGGGGAAGGGAGACAGAAAGACTTAATACACCTGTGCCTCATTCTCTTTCCGCAGAATAGCTAGTTAGCAAGATGCCATGGGTAGGTACCATTCCACCTACACTGAAATCCACATGCATGACAGTCCTTGCAACTAAGTTGGGCAGGAGATGTTTTGCAGGTGGAACATCTCAGGTCCACTCCTTAGCAAACTCAGAAAGGAAAAAGATAAAATTGACAGAAGATGGGAAAGTACAATCAGATCTTAAAAGTCTCTCCATCCACCCCATGCGGGGGTACAACTCCAGATGGACAACCCTGAACCTTCTCTAGAGTAAAAGGGGAAGGAAAGGAAAAGACAGCTGTTAAACATACCTTGGTAGTAATGTTTGCTTTGGTCCTCAGAGAAGAGGAGACAATACCCATGCTCTATTTCTGAACATGATTACTGAACTTGCTCACGCATCTGGGTTGGGCAAATATGTGACATTGTGTCCAAGGAGCTATTCTCAACTAGACAGAATTTCCTGTCCTGGCAGCTGTTTGCACATTTATTTGTTTTGAAGCTAATGAGAATTTCTTATTAAGTTCCTGGTAGCTTTCTGCCTTCTCACCTGTCCTGAAATTCTGAATGATCCATTCAGTAATTCCTGACACTCCAAGTCCTTCTCCAACTTTGAAGGGACTCTGCCCTTGATTTTCTCTGTCTTGGTTGCTTTATTTCTTTGCAAAGAGATGATCCAAAACATACACACACATCTATAGACACATTATTTCAATAATCCTTCAAGTCTACATCTCTCCTACTGATCCTTCAACAAATATAAAATTATATGCAAAGAGCTGTAGCTCTTTCATCAGACAGGCTATACAAGGAAAATGTGTTTTCTTTTTTCTGGAATTGCAGAAAAAAGTATGAAATTGCATAAGTGGATCCTGTTAAAAGATGTAGCTGAGAATCTTAATAAGACATTGGTCCCTTTATTTCAATTCATAGACCAGGGGTCCTCAGACTTTTTCAACAGGGAGCCAGTTGAAAGGTGCTGGCAGTGGGTGTGGGCTGGTGAGGGGGCGGGGAAAGCAGGCGAGGGCACGCATGTGAGGCAAGGTGGTGGTGGGCGCACGCGCAGCGCGGCTTGCTCGCTTGGAGATTGTTTCCTCTGAGCGAGTCCAAAACCAATGAGGTGGGCCGGATAGATGGGCATGGCGGGCTGGATCCTGCCCATGGGCTGTAGCTTTTTAATTATTATTATTAGAACATTTCTATGCCGCCCCTTGCCGAAGCCTCGGGGCGGCTTACAACACAATAAAACACAATACAATACAATACAAAAATAACAATATAAAATTAAAATTAATAATATAAAATAAATAAAAAATATAAACGATATAAAAGAAGCTATAAAGGAAAAGTTATAAAAGAAGAGAAAGGAAGTTGCCCTGGCCAGATAAATAAGTAAATATTGTTAACAATTGAAATGACGTTTAAATAAAAAGGTCTTCACCTGGCGCCGAAAAACAAATAACGACGGTGCCAGGCGGACC
>NW_025335269.1:33698235-33739225 GCF_004798865.1 Varanus komodoensis
AGGAGGGTTCCCGGAGAAGGGCCTCTCCCGCAGATCTCAAGGGGCGGTCGGGCATATATGGATGTAAGCGCTCCTTCAGGTAACCAGGTCCCAAGCCGTTTAGGGCTTTATAGGTCATAACCAACACCTTGAATTGGGCCCGGACTTCAATGGGAAGCCAGTGAAGCTGTCGGAGGACTGGAGTCATGTGAACATAACGCCCCGTCCCTGTCAGCAACCTGGCAGCTCTATTTTGAACCAATTGAAGTATCCGGACCGTCTTCAAGGGAAGCCGCACGTAAAGAGCATTACAGAAGTCAAGGCGGGAAGTCACCAGCGCGTGTGTCACCATCGCCAGGCAGTTGTACTCCAGGTAGGGGCGCAGCTGATTAATCAGCCGAAGCTGAAGGAAAGCGCTCCTCGCCACCGCTGTCACCTGAGCTTCCAATGAACGCTCCGGGTCGAGGAGTACTCCTAAGCTGCGGACCTTGTCCCTAAGAGGGAGTACAACCCCATTCAGGACCAGGTCAAATCCACCCTCTCCGAAGCCCAATCCGCCAACCAACAGGACCTCCGTCTTGTCTGGATTGAGCTTCAGTTTATTGGCTCTCATCCAGCCCATTACCTTGGCCAAGCACCGGTTCAGCACAGCCACTGCCTCACCTGGATTGGTGGAAAATGAGAGGTAGAGCTGGGTATCATCAGTGTACTGATGATTTCGCAGCCCACACCTCCTTGAGGACCATGTCAGAGACTATAGAATTGCTCAGTCAAATGCATCAACATAGTTGATGGTTCTTGCATATTGCAACTCATTCATCTGAGTGGTTTTGTTTGGACTGATATGGAGCAAATGCACCTAGGAAATCATGCCAAGCACCAATATAAAAATGAGGTAAAAGGAAAAAGTGGTACACAAAAAGACTTATAATGTTTAGCTAGATGACCAGATGGGGAGAAACTTCTTATAGTTGGAAGAAGAAACAATACTTACTGTTTTGCTTTTTTAGAAAAGTTTGTGTTCTTAAATTGCTTCTCACAGTTTGACTAAGAATATATTATTCTATTTCAAATTGTCATATCTAAAAAGTTGTTTTGTGGTCCTTTATCATTCCTCCTTGGAGTCTTTCACATCTTCTAAGGATCTGTGAAACAGGAAGTGTGAGTACCCCTGGCTTCCTATTTTCATGCCCCCACTGCAAAATAAGCAAGTCACACACACCTTACAGCTTTGGAAACCATCAATGTGTTGCTAGCACTGTGTGTAACCACGCAATCATCCTCTAAATGCATAATAGCTGGAAACTGCATTTGACTTACCCTGCATTACCCTGGGTATATGTGGAGCTAAACTGTGCCTTGCTCTGATGTTTATGCAGGTTTAGTATTACTAATATTTTTTTGGGGGAGGGAGTAAAGAGACACAGAGGTTCCTGTCCTATCACCTTGCCCAGTACAAAATGTACATATTCAACAACAGTTCTCTGCAACAGGGCAGACTCATCCACATAAATGTGAAACAGTTTTGAAATGCTGTTACTCTGAGATGTAGGCTATGTTATAAAGCACACAATGACAAGCAAAACAGAGGGAGAAAGAGAGTACTATGTATAAGTAACAGTAATTCCTACCTGTGTCAACAGTTCTGTGGCAAACCCAAAACTTAGCCATCTGCTAAAAGCATCATAGATTACTTATACTATGGGAATGTATTCCCCCCACCCCACCTTTTAAACCTGAAATGGACTATATTACAAACAGCTTGTTAAGTGTGCAGCAGATCGACTTGAAACTGAAGTCCTTGTACTCTTCAGGCCTCCACATTTTGCTAATAAACTGGCTACATACACAAACAGTCTGTTTCAGGGCTTAGGTTCCTATTACACTGGTTCATGTTTCAACAGGCAACCAGTCTCTAAAGTTTGTGTTTTCAGCCGGACAAGTAAGTGGATGCATGTGCATTACAATTCCAGACATCATTCCATACCAGATGTGGTGCCTTTATTTTTAGTACGGCAGGAGTGTCTGCTGACCCTCTGTCACCCCATGTCGAATGAAAGATTGACTGCCCTCGGTTTTCATATGGTAAATTATATATGAGAGGACAGCAGATTTAAAAATTAATTTAAGATTAATTTTGGTGTGACTGGCACATGGAATGGTTTGGCTAACGGATGAAAAACGAAAGTTTCACAACTTTCACAAATGTAGAACTGGAACAACTGAATCCCAACCCCCCCCACACCCCCAATTATCAGGATTTTAATTAATCATTTGAAGTGAGCATTCTCTCCCTGCATTTCCCCTTTGTTTTTATTTTTATACTTGTGATGCAAGTGTTCCCCAAATCAAGCTCCTTCCATCAAAGCAAAGTTTCTTGTGTTCATCCAGCAAATAAACTACACTCAGTGGGTCCACATGTACTACAAAAATACCTTTAGGAAGAAGGATGAGGAAATGGCACAGTACTGCATGAATCAAGGACAAAAGAAGAGACAAGCTGAGTATCAACCATGGATAGAATCAAACACTGTCTTAGACAAGCGAGAAATTATTTTAAAGATCAGAAAATGAAGCTTTTCATTTGAAGATCTATAATACTGTAAGGATCGCAAAGATGTAAAATCAGCAATCACATTCCAAGTTTTGTTTTGTTTTGTTGAAAAGCAGCAGCTGTGAGAGCATTTGTAAGCAAGGATATCAAGATGGAAGTGGTAGACGTTAGGGGGACTGCTTTGAAATACATGAGCTCCAGTCCAACAGAGAGGACCAGAAGGGCAACTGGGACTTGTCCGATGAGAAGGAGCTGCAGGGTCTCGCAGAGTTATATCTCTGCCTGCTCACTGTGCTGTTTGCATCCATTCCTTCTCTGTGTATCCAATCTCACGCTGGCAGACACGAGCACTCGCCAACCTGGTACACTCCAGATGCGCAGGCTGCAGCTCCCAGCACTCCTTACCAGAGGCCATCCTGGTGGAGACTGATGCGCAGCCCAACACGTCTGGAGGGCACCAGAAGTGTAATCCACTCTCTATTGATGCTGTTTCGGAATAATGCCCCCCTAGCCCTGAATTCTGAAGTTATGCTAATGCATGAAATATATTAAACACTTCCTGGAAGCCTTCCCCATGATCCCTCACCCACTTCCAATAGTATGGGCCAAGAAGATCTTGGGAATACAGTTTCAGCAGATCCTTTTCTGTGTCCTGATGAAGAACCCCAGCTCCTTGCATCACACAGGTGGATTCAGCTGGGGCTTCATTCTGGTTGCACAAGCTAAAGTCTAGGCCCATAAATGATGGATGGCAAGAGCTGTTCCATTGGACTGACAGCAACGCTTTTCGGTGAGTGAAGTGTTGATGGACCACGTGGCCTAGATAGGGTTCAGATGGGATGGAAGTTCTATGCAAGGATCCTCTGAAGCATTACAAAAGGAAAAAAAAAGATGCCCATGTGGCACAATACCTCAATTGCTATCCCTCTCATCGCTGTGCTTCAGGATCATTAATTCTCATCTGGCAAAGCCCCTGCAGTCTCTTCCCATTCTGTTCTTGTGGAGCTGCGCCATCGTAATCCATTCACTCCGTCTTCCCAGAACAGGACTTAGTCTTAGCTGCTTCCATTATCCTATTGCCCAGCCTCCCTCTCACTTAGAGGAGCCAACTGGACCTTCATTGTTCCCCGAAAGACCAGTGTTTGGTTGGTGAAGGACTTCCGATGGCACCCACGGTTTTTGTTGAAGAGTTCTTCCAAGAGGGCCTTGGAATCAGGACCTTGCCATCCTATGGGGAGGGCTGTATGCACCTATGCTTACCAAAATAAAGAATGAAAAGACATACAGTTCTGTGACCAGGCATTCCAAATTCTATACCAAGAAATGCTGCTTTCCATCAGTTGTAGAAATAAGCTGATTTGCATAATTTTTTCTTGTTTTGTTTTCTAATTCATATAATTTACTGTGAAATCTCAGAAGTAATCTCTGGGAGAAGGGACATTTACACTAGAGTGCCTTCCATTTAACAGGGTACACTGTCATGGTATGTATACAAAATATATTTACCACTGTTGGGGCAAATGCTAATGAATACAGTGCAATTTCTGCTGCGGTGAAAATGTGATCTTTTGTCACACACAAATATAATTGTGAGAGAAGGTGATGTGTGCAGGGAAATGGCCCCTTAAGTTTCATTTGTTTGTTTTCAGATCTGTTATGCAAGATATCACGTGTGCCAAGGAGCAAAAGTTCTCCTTCTCCTTCTTCCAAATAATTCACAGCTCCTTCCTGAAAGCTGAAGCAAACCCATTTCCTCTCCCCTTCCCCCCCATGATGACTACTGCAACAGTAAGCACTATGGAAGACAATGTGATTTATTTCTGGACAGACAGATGCACACACACAGATGTATGTATTATCTATGTCGTATGTATATAGTGGCACTTTCTACTAGTTATTTTCCATGAAGCAATGGAGGAGCTCTGTGTTATCCCCAGATTCACACGTTTGCATTTGCACCTTAGCCAATACCTTTTCTTAAGCCCAGTGAGATACTTGATCTTGCGATGCCTCTCCTCCTGGCCACTGAAGCCACTCCTTACCCCCAAATAGTACCTTAAATTTAGCACACATTGAAATATATGCCACTGAGAAAACATGGCCTATAAAAAGTCATGCTATAACACGTATGATGAAGCTGGGGATATAATAGCAGAAAAAGCCTGAAGAGGCTGGCTGCACATGTGTGGCATGTGATGTGCCAGAAGGGCAGGCATTTCAATGCCAGTAAAAATCCCTAGTGTAGACCCACCCTGAGTTCAGCGGGGCAGGCAGTATGAGGAGAAACCAGGCAAGGAGGGACACATGGCACTGAAGTTCCTCCTCCACCCATGAGCCTTCCTACAGAGACACCCCTCTAGTTGCTGAAATTTCATCAGATGCTCCTCACAGGCTTTCCTGGCCACGAAGGTGCACTTAAGGGGTGAGAAACTTGCATTTTGAAAGTGAACGCTGAGATTTGCCAGAAGCTGGATTCTGAATTTATTAATACGTTTGGTGCTTTTCGCCCTCCTTAGAATCTTGGCATAAGTGCAACTTTCCCTTCCAGCTGCGGATCTCCTTGCAACCGCTTGGGTGTCTTCAGAAAGGCACCTTTCCTTCTGTCTTGAAATCCAAGACTCAGAGTTAAACAGGCTGACTTCTATCTGCATTTCTTAATCTGCAGGGGTGGATTATAGTATATGAAGATACGGTATTTTACTGTCATTTCTAAAGCCGTCTTACATCATTTTTATCAATGTGTTTTGCCTGCTGTGAACTGCTGCAAATCTTTCTCTGATAAAGTTGTCTAACACGCATGAATGTGACTAATAGTCCCCATGCTATTCATTTACCTTTATTTTATTTATTTGTCTGATTTTTAGCCCACCCCATTAGCAATAAGGCTTCCTTTAAGATCAGGGCTATCCTACAAGCACTCAACAAGCACAGGTAGACCTGGTAACTTAAGCACATGCTCTCATCCACAGGCAACATACCAAGTCGTAATAGCATGCACATATGTAGCACTTCATCTTTAGAAGACAGGCTAGAAACAATATCCATTTTGCACATGGACTACACTAGTGAAGTTTAACACTTAAACATTTCTGTTGCTTTCTGTTAACCAAGCACAATGTGAAACTCTGAGAATACAAGCTAGCAAGACCTGTCATAGTCTGAACTCATCCCTAAAAATGGCTAGGTAGAACGTCCTACTGCTGACCGGATATGCCTGCCTGACATTTCATTTTCTTAGGGTGCAATCCTGTATAAGTTGAGGCAGAAAAATGGCCTATGATTTCCAGTGTACTCCAGCTGTTTTTCAGTCTAAATTTGCATAGCTGGATCCTTGTCAGTGACTGGTAACTATCCCCCGCCCAGCCCCGCCTCCCGCTTGCGGCCCTCGGTTCATGATGCATCATGCTTGATCCTTCTCCGCCAAAGCAGACCTGCAGCATCCGTATCTTGAGCAATTCTGGCTGCCCTGAAAGGACAAGCTCCACACTCCATGTGGCTCTTCTCTCGTCTCTCAGTGGGAGTCTGGTGGTGGTGGTGTCTTCAGCTGCCGAAACATGACTCATGGGGACCATTTGAAAGATGCCAGCCAGATTGTGCCTGTTTTGAAAAGTGATTCATGAGTCACATTTTAGCGTGTAGTTTAGGTGAGGATGGGGCGGGGGGGGGGGAACACCAAAGCCAATGGGAGGAATTAGGAAGGCTGAATTGCAAAAAGTAGCACACAACAAATGGCTTTGGGGGCTGGGGGGGGGTGGAATGCAAAAGGAGCGATAGGAGGGGAGGAAAGTGCTACAGGAGCCCAAATTGCCTAACAGATGAGAAAGTGAGAATGTCTGATGATCCTGTAATTCAAGAAGAGCACAACTGATGAAAGGCTTCTCGAATGCAGCAATCGATTGGTTGTGTTTCTCTATCTCAGCTCTTCCTCCAATGAACCCAAATTGGTGTGCATGTTCCTTTTCTCCTCTGCGTTGTCTTCACAACTCTCCTAGGAAGGGCACAGAGTCACCCACTGAATTTCATGGTTGAGTGTGACCTTGATCTCCAGAGTCCCAGCCCACCGCCCTAACCATGGAAGCACATGTACAACACGGAATAATGCAGGACTCCTGTTGCTTGTTGTGGACCTGTGTGATACCAAATCTAGGGGAGATGGTAGCATATGCAGCTGTTTGGGAATAAACTACAGCAGTTAAGTTTATACAGCAGTTTCGTTTATACAGCAGCAATAAACTAATTTTACGGTGGCCTCTGAGGGTTGGAGCAACAGGTTCTGCAAATAGTTGGGACTGGGCAGGGCCATGGGAGATTCCTGATGGGTAAACTGATGCCAACTGAAGCACGTCGCCTCAAAAAGTTTTGGTAAAAGGGAGCCAGACAGTTGGCGCAGAAAGATGGGAAGCTGTCGATCCCAGTGTAGGTCACTGCCTCTCTTGGAGTGATGACCATACATTTTGTGAAGAAGTATGCATTTCAAGGATAACAAGGATAGCAAATAAGGCGCTATACTAAATGAGGTCACACAACATCACAACTAAACATTAACAGTTGTCAAATGTGGTTGTGCAAACTCAGTGTTGGTTACTAATCACTGGAACTTACTATAGTTGGCAGACCAATGGTTTGCTATAAGGCATGTTTGACAAATGATAGGCTGTTGTAATATCTGAACCTGGAGGAAGTGACAGCACCATGAATCAAGCTCCCCAAAAGTGAGCAACTTGTCAAGAGTAGCAAACTTCCTTTCCTACTCTTGCCAAGCAGCTGCCCAGCAAGTGCAGCTCACAGTTGCCACCAAACTGCTCAAGTCAGAGGCTGTCAGAGGCTTCCCCTGCTCCATAACACCCCTGCAGACACTTCAGACTGGTGGTGGTATCAGGGAAGAGTTGTTCCTTCTGCCAACACCACTGACAGCCGCCCCAAAGTGTCAAAGTGGCCCTTGGGGGCAGCAGCCAGTAGCAAGGTCATGAATATCCTCTTCAGAATCTAGCCCTCTTCTGTTTGTCAGACTTCTTTTCATGCTCAGCCCTCACTTAGAAAGCAAAAAGAGCCAAGAGGAAGTCAGTGGATGCTTGTGGAACTTCCCTGGGTTACTTCCAGGTATAATGAGGGAGAAAGAGGGAGGGAGGAGAAAAGCACCCACATGGAGTCTGATCACCTGTCCGCCTCCATGTGGGTGCTTCACATGCTCCACCAACCCATGGAGTAAATCAGCTGGTACACAAGAACTTGCCCACTGGGTGTCAGCAGGTCAGACCATAACAGGACCCTTTCTCCCTGCACCTTCCCATCAAAGCCGATTCAGAATGCATTTTAGTATTTAGTATTTGGCTTATGGGCAGAAGGGGCTGGGGCCAGCCCCAAGCATCACCAGGTAGGGCTGGGGAAATCTGGTGCCTGGAGGCGGCCTGGAAAGGTTTGGCTGGCCATTGAAGCCACTCATGGTATTGAGCTGAGTGAATTGATGATCTGCCTTTTTACAGGGCAGCTTTTAGTCACCTTGTTAAAAGAATTACAAGACCTGAGTTGGCTGTGCTTCCAAGGTAAGTGAGTAGCCTGATTCTTCAGAAGAAAGTGCGTTGTGAGCACGGCGAGGGTTAAAGTTCCCCATGCCAGTTTTATTTATTTATTCTTAAATTTCCACCTTGTCGATTAGCCAGGATGGTTCTCTGGGTGGTACGTCAGGATGGGAATGAAAGTAGGCGCAGATGCAGGTGCCTGACTGATCTGCATCCACTAGTTGAATAAGGTGTGTGTGTGTGTGTGTGTGTGTGTGTGTGTGTGTGTGAGTATGCACACATGAATAACATGAATCTGCAGGTGAGCTGGGCACACGGGTGCAAATGGGATGCATGATATGCGTGTGTGCATGTGAACTGGGCTCCCTGAAGGAAACTCTGAGAGGCTTCCCTGAAGGAAATCTAGCCCTCATGTTTCCCACCACTGCTTTAGCCAGAACCTGTTGACCTCCACGATATTTGCTTCTGAGTAGAAAAGGGCATGACCGTGCCGTTAAGTGCTGAACAAACACCCTGCATCCTCAACAGTTCAGTCCTCTGCCTGTCTCACCAAGCGTGTCACCCGCATTCAAGGAGGCGCATGTCCAGGTGGCGTCACTGGTCCAGGTCAGCCTTTCCCATCCTTGCTGCAATGACTCCCGTGTTGCCCGTCGGAGGTGGATGCTTTGCCTCTACTCTGAGTGGCTGTCAGGGAGGGTTTGCCATGCTGCAAACACTCCATTCAGAGATGCCTCTCCAAAGCCAAAAGAGGAGCTCCCTGTTTTGTCAGGAGCAAAAGTGTTCACGAAAAGCTAACACATTTCGCAAACACGTTTCAGCTCAGTGACAGCAGAGACTGGGCAATGCAGCCACTGCTTGGAATGAATGAGTCTAAGTGAAAACCATGGTCTTCGTGGCTGGAGTTCAGTGTGTGCACTTTTCCCTTTGCCACGTAGGAAGGACGGTAAAAGCACACAAAGTACCTGGAGAATGTGATGTATGAATGGGTGGGGGACACCGAGAACGCCAGCATTGTCCTCTGCATGGGACAGCTTTCCACACTGAAAATGCATTACAGGGGAAGGCAGCTCAGGGCAGGCAGCAGCAGGAAGATCGCACTGGGGAGATTTATGAGCAGCGGTGTCCAGAAACTCAGCCAAGAGCTTCCAAAAAGTGCAGGGCTGCATTCAGAGGGGCTTCTTCCTTGGGACAGGTGCTGTGGTATCTCCTTTCCTCCTCGATTTATGTATTTCACAGAAAACAAGGCATGGGTTCCTGGGCAATTTTGTGAGCTCTGTAAATCGTGCACCCGGAGAAGCTGACAAGGACTTGCAAGTAAACGTCGAGCAAGAAATCCGCCTGTTGAATTGGCCTGCTTAATGTGCAGGGGATTTGAAATTCTAGGTAGCGTTTCAAGTGTATCAAAATACAGTTGAAAGACCAGAGGTTAATTATACAGGCATGGCAATAGGAGCCACATTATTATAATTCTCTTGGAAAGCACCATGCAGCATATGGAGTGAATGAAAGACCTATGTGTGCGTAATAGGTTCTGCATGGGGAAAAGGTGAAGGAGCAAGGGATCTCTTGTGTGCAAGAGGCACTAAATGAGGGGGAGAGAAATGATTTAACTGCTTGATGGCCTGACTTTGTGCAGAGCAACAAATGCAAGGTGCCCGGTACATTGAACAGCAACGCACCAGACGTTCTCTTCCATTCCTATGATTTACTTCCATTCCTGTGGACAACTACTTTGGAAAACACACTGGTGAATCATATATCAAGGGCTTGCCTCTGTCGATGCTTCTGCTGGTACAAGTTAAAATAGCTGTTTCTACCAGCACTGTTTGAATGGGCCTAACTGGGTGCTCTCATTTGAAACCAGGATTTCCTAGGACAGACACAGATATCTGGGGATACGCCATTTCGTGGGCTTTGTACATCTAGGAAGACATGGAGAGACCATCCATGCAAAGAGGGAACAGGGCAAGGACACAGTGCAAACTTCACCCTAGATCTTTCATGGATGCTTGGCCACATGCAGCCTGAGAGCAAGAGGGAAAACCTGGACTGTACATGTGCAAGGCTTGGTGCGTTACATTATCAGAAAACATGGATGCATATTCTTGAACAGGACTGCTAAACATTAGAAAGCAGTTACGCTGTTTGGTTTAGATATGGGAGACCCAGGATCAAATTTATGCCCGGTTGTGAAGTATACTGTCTGGCCATTTGGCCAAATGTTATCTCTCGGGGATAGATATATTTTCCTCTCAGAGTTGTTGTGGTCTTGAAGGAGATAAGAATGTCCCCTTATTACAAACAGCATCTCGACAGTCTTAACTGTTAGAGACATTGCTTGTTTGTTTTAAAGGGTTGTATCCTGTCTTTTGATGGAGTGATCCACAAAACCGGTTACTGGAGATTACAATAGTACAAAACAAACACATGGCCCAGTGGTTTTTTAGTCCTCTGGCTGATGGATGAGGCTATATTGCCCTCCCCTTACTTCAGTCACCCCAGGACAGCATAAAACGAAGCCATTTTAGCCCTTTTAGTAAATCTGTCCAAAAGAATAAGATATAAAGCATTAGAAGACAGCACTGCAGAGCTGAATGAAGACAGAGACAATGAATACAGTTTGTCCATCAACTCTAGATGTAGAATTGATTCTACTTCAGCCTTGATGTAGGAGATTCATGTGAGCTGTGATGGATCCACAAAACATGTATGAATGCAGGCTTCTCCATTCACTTCAGTGAGGAAGTCACCCAAGTACTGTCCTAGCAGTCTTTAGAAGGCATGGCAGGCAAGCCCTATTCAGTTCAGAACAGCATTTGGAACCAAAAGTCAGCTGTTTCTGGATTTGTTTAGCTACTAAAACATATATTTTGCCATGCAATCTTAGCCAGATCTACTGATAAGAAAATCCTGCATATAGTTTATGTGACTCCCTGCTGTGTAGAGGAATGCAGGTTTAGGGGTCATAGTTATGCTCACCATTTTAGTTCCTGTTGGGATCGATCTGAAGCACAAGATGAGTCAAGATATGAAAGTTAGAAATGAGCAAATAAATAAAATATATAGAAACAGTTGCAATTCACAGCAGCTTCATTAACAGGATTGGAATAAAATGTCTGTCAAAGAAGCTATTAGTACCGATCAGCAGTAGATGGGTTCTAATAAGAACACTGAAAGTGTGCAAAATATTTCTTCTTTGTTCAGTTCACTCCTTCTACTCTTTGTTCACCAGGATGTTTTATTTTCTTTATTGAAACGAAGAGGCATTGGTTCCTTTTCCTTGGACTTGGATTTGATGGGTTGGAATGTCTCAAATTTAGACAAAGTTCCTTTCCTTCATCCTTTAAATTGATTACTCAACATAATGGCTGGGTTCAGACAACATAAGGGTTGAGTACAGGTTGAATCTGGGTTATCACTAAATTGTGGGTTGTTCCTGAAACTTGGGTTATTGTGTTGTTTGAACCACAACATGTCACAGTTTGTTAGCCACAAATATCCTATGAAAAGAACCCATGGTTTGTCACTGGGTTATGAATCATGGGTTGTTCACCATGGTTTGTTGTCTTGGCCCAGCTCAAACCACATAATAATCCACATTTCAACAACAATCCATGATTCAGTGGCAACCTACACTCAAATTGCTCTGAACCCTGTTAATGCAAGGGTGCAAAAAACCAGAGCAGAGCAGAGCAGAGCAGAGCAGAGCAGAGCAGACAAGACAGGACAAGACAAGACAAGACAAGACAAGACAAGACAAGACAAAGGAACAACAAGAAGAAAGGAAAGAGTTCAGAAGACTGAAGATGTTCTGTTATCCAGGACCCACACGCAGCCTACCTTGGATACAGAAGAACATCTGTAGCACATGCATGCAGACAAGGTTGATGACTGGCAGCTGCTCTAAATGTACTATAATGATCCGCAGTTCTCTGAAAGACTGAGATTTTCACTTTCACAGCTTTGCTGACCTGCAGCCAGCCAGTCTGGGACTCCAACATTCCAGTGAGAAAAACTCAGAATCCTTCTGGTCTGGCAATACCAGTTGCTCAAAGTGCTATGCAGCTGATACTGCTTTTTGAAGCAAATAACATTACAATTTCAAAATAAAATGGCACAGAGGCACTTGACAGTGGCCAAACCACAAATCTTTGGAGTAGTTTCCTTAAACACACGCGCGCACACTCATACACATTGCGTGTGTTTTTTATCCTTCTTCAAAGGACCTTAGAGCTGCCTACATGGAGTTGCAGGCTCTGTTCCAAGTTCAGGACAGACTCACCCACTTAGCCTCCGAGATAGCACAACATATGGCATTTTCTTCCTGATTATTCTCATAGGCTTTGATCAGCCACTCCAGCACAGCTACCACAGGACTTAAACAGAACCATCTTTAAGGTTATGGACTGACTGTGTAATCTAGCATGACAATTTATGCCTATTCCAGTGCAAACAACGGCTGGATTCACATGTCACAACAAGCAACTCTGTGTGGTTTCCTCCAGCTTCAATTTTTTGCCTGGAAGACAATTGAGGTGTTACTGTGCTCGCATGGTCTCCACCCTCCTCCCACTGCTGACACATATCCCATCAGCCACAGTGCCTGCAATTCAATCCCATGCTGGGTAGCTGGAACAGCTCCTCCACAAGCTGCTTGTTCCAGGGAGCTCTGGGGTAGCTGTATACCAGGACTGCGGAACCCATGATGCCAGTTTCAGATGTCCAGAGAAACCATGGAAACATGTGATTTTCATTGTTTCTAAAAACTAAAGGTTTCATGCTGAAATACTGCAACAGGGTTCAACAACACAACAGATCATCCTGTGGAAGAAACCACCAAAATGATCCAGGGTTTGGAAACACTGCCCTGTGAGGAGAGAGTGAGAGAACTGGGCATGTCAGCCTTGAGAAGACTGGGGTGGGGGGGACATGGTATCCCTCTATAAGTACCTCAAAGGCTGTCACAAAGAGGAAGGTCAAGATCTCTTCTTGCTGATGACAGAATGTAGGACACGGAATAATCAATTCAAGCTGTGGCAACCCAGATTCAGGCTGGACAGCAGGAAGAGCTTCCTCACTGTCAGAGCAGTAGAGCACTGGAACCAGCTGCCTAGAGAGGTGGTGGGTCTCCCACGCTGGAGACATTCAGAAAGAAACTGGACGGCCATCTGAGTGGGATGGTGTAACGTGGTGTCCTGCAACAGCAGGGGGGTGGACCCGATGGCCCCCATGGCCCCTTCCAACTCTACTGTTCTCTGATTCTACCATGCGTTGTTGCATTGTACGGACCTGCCCAGTGTGTGAGAGCAGGTATCCACATCAGTGCTGATTTCTAGGCAGTTTAGGACTGCAACATCTCCCAAATTATGACTGGGGAGCTGCCTACTCCATAGTATGGGATGGAAGCAACGGTGGAGAGAAGCTCACCGAGACACAGCAGGGGTGCTGGTACACTTTGCCACCCTCTGCAGATTCTTCATTCCCTCTGAGCTTTGCTTCAATCCTTACAATAGTTGAGGGCAAACGACCTTTTCCAGCAACAGCGTATGATCCCTGTATTTCAGAGTGGGTTGCTCTTGAGCAGTAAATTAAGATCTATTTACTCTATAAAAGACCTGCTTCTAGCAGATTAAAACTCCTATAACTGGTTTGGTTGATATGGATCAACACAATGCTTCTGGGCTGCTTCAGGGAATGGCAGAAGGTTCTCTTACATTCCTTTAATGAACACATTGCTGGTGATTCAAAGCAAAATAGAGCACCTAAAAGGAAACCTTGTCCTGCTTCTCCTGAAAATCTCTAGAATTTACACACAGAGACCTGGTTCTCAAGAGATGGCTAACTAAACTGTTACCCCCACTTAGCGGTGGCCATATTGGAGCCAGCAAAGGCCCAGGCTGCCTCCTGTGTGTTGCTCACATTTCCTCTACACCCACTTCTGAAAGATCCTGGAGACACCCATCCATGACGTGCACTGTTGGTTTTGTTTAACTCGATGGCAATCCATGGGTTAAAACTATTATGGGTTTTGTTCAATCTCTTTCATCTGCGTTTTGCAGATTGTTGGGCATCTTTCATTCTCTCATCCACTCATATCTGGTATTGATTAAAAATAGAATTTCATTCTGCTTGTGCTAATGTGCACTTCCACACTCGTGCAAATGTGCATTACTTAATACGAATTAGCATGAATGCCCATGAATTGCCTTTGTGAAATATGCATTACCACAGATCTCCCTCCCCCATAGAAAACTGTTCCGCCCATCAACTCCATGTGACTCAGAAGAAGCCGGTTTGCTGCAGAACCTGCAGGTTGTTTAACCCCAAGCAACCCAGAGTGCCACAACAGGAATTTAGGGGGATTTGTGGGTTGTTTCATAAGCAACAGGGAAGCAGGCAAGTGACAAATGGGTTGTTAAACCATGGGTCATTTGATCACACAAAGTAGGCAGTGGGTGCTTCAAAAAAGACAGCTCCTAGAGCAACAATCCAGACACTATTCCATATATTCCACTATTCCACTATTCCAATCCAGACACATATTCCATATTTTGCTAGGGCAAACTGTGCAAAGCATGGGGAAAAACGGACAAAACAGAACTAGAAGAATTGGTGGAAGAACACAGCAGAGTCAGAAGTTACAAGTAGAAGACACTGAGGAGATTCAGAGGGAGATCTAAATTACAGAGCACAGAAATAATAAATTAGTATCATTAATCATATGAATAGATAGTCCACAGCAGTTTCTCCAGGCTACATGTGCAGCCATTTGAAAGAGGAGCTGGTGCTTGCCCAAATGGAGATGGGGCAGCTGGCTGTGAGGTTGGTTTTCGTGATCTCTGGGAAACAAATTACAGGGAAAAAACAGCCAGGGCAAGCTGAAAACGAGGCAGCTCCATAGTAGGAAGGAAGAGGGAAATCCTTCTTCCCATGGTGTCTTCCCAGAGAGCCAAAGGAGAGAGGGGGAAGGGGAGAGAGAAATTGGGAAGGGTGGGAATGAAGCTTCCAGGATGAGTCCAATCATCTTTCATAGCTCTGAGAATGTTTCAGTTCAAATCCCTGAGATCGTCCCATTTTCAAGTTTGACAGCCACCTGCCCATTCACTGCCAACTCTGTTTTGCTTTCAGACAAAGTGAAAGCACACATGTAGCTTTTCACCGGCCCCTAGAGGGTTGGGGGAAAGTGCAAAAGTGACTCTCCTATGGGCACAAAAGGATGGAGCTTGAAAAAATGAAGATTTCACCAAGAAGGGAAGGAAATCCCTTCAAATCCCCCGTTCTCAGCTGAAGGTCCCTCATAGCTCATCTTCTCTTGACTGATGACCTTCTCCAACCAGCCAAGAGAAAACTTGGGAGGAGAAAAAGGTGTATTTATTGGCCACTGTGTGGGGAGAGCGCTGCTGCTTCTAGCAGTGTTTGCATGAGCGTGACCCAACTATGCAATGCACGAACACTATGCATTGCACAGAACGCTCCATTCCTTGTGTATGAATCCCTAAATAGACAAAATGGGACCATTCCAAAACAGCAAGGTTGGGGGAACCCCATCTTTTGCAGCACACACACACACACACACATTTTTCTCTCTACATTGAAAAGAATCCCAAGGAGGTGGGACTCTGAAACAGCTTGGCAAAGACTGAGTAGGCCTATTGGGCACACCATGCTGAAGGTTTGCTTGCTGAGGCCATGAGTGGAGTAACTCACGAGAAAGCACGGCTGTCGAGAATCCTGGTAGCTGAGAAACTGCCCAATGCATTGCCTCTTACTGCTATTCTCTTGAATTGCTTTATTGTTGTTTTATCATGTTTTGATATGCTGCTTTGGAACTCCTTCTGGGGTGAAGAGGATGCTCCAAAGAAATGATATAAAATGAAGTTGAGGACCTGTGGGAACAACCTGGCTCTAATTCCACTCTTTTAATCATAGGATTCTGAGATGCAGTCATCAAATGAAGCATGGCATATGATAGAACCACATTAGGGGCAACATAAAGAATTGGTTGATTGATTGATTGATTGATTGATTGATTGAAAGCTTTTCTAGCTGTCCACTACAAGCATCATGGGATGGCTTACAAGAAAAAAAAGGGGGAAATGAAAATATAAAACAAAACAAGGCACTGCAGCCAACCTCACAAACCTCACTAGAACCTCTTTGTGAGTGTGTGTTTCTTTTTCGCAGCAAAAGAACAAGAAACTCATGCAAAAGTTTAGGTGCCAAACATACTGCGCCAAAGATGGACAAGTGCTGTTGATCACTTTGTGTGCGCGCGCATGTACGCACATGCATGCTACACGAATGCTACAATTCTATGAGTGTTTACTCAGAAGGAGGTCCCACTGAGTTCAATGGGCATTGGGGTCTGATAAAGTGTGCTTAGGACTATACTACTGAGGGTGTGTATGAAGCAGCATCGCCACTGAAGTTCGCTGCAAGCTAGGCATACTTTGCTGCGAACTCAGTTCAGGCTCTGCAGGCCAAGCTGGGGGGGGGGGGGCAGGGAGCATTTGGACAATCGGAGGAATTATTTTTTATAGAGAGGCGCAATGTGTTTCTGGTGACTTGCAAAGGGTATTTTTGTCTCCTTTTTCACTAAGGCCTTGTCCCAGCAAGCTGCTGACAGCCTCTCTATCATACCGTTCAAATGGCATGTCTGCTTTCTGAAATGATGACTCAACTGTGGGTGGATGGAACGCAATCTGCCAGGGTGTGCAAAATTTAAATTGCCAGAATGCTCCTCTTGTCTGTGCCGGCCTCTTAGGATGCCAGAAGGGGAATGCTCAGAGTTTGCTCCTAGGGGAGGAGCTAGCCCAGCCTTAACCGATCTGCTGCACTGCAGATGTGTTGAACTTCCCCAAGTTTGCTTTCCCAGAGCTACAGACATTCAGTACAGTCCTTTACTGGTGAAATTACAGTGGAGATTTTCAGGATATTCTCCTTAGCACCAGAATAAATTGATTTTAAATAAGGATAATCAACACACCTGTTAAATATCTTTATAATATCCAATCACTGTTTTATAATATTATTTTATCTACATGTATAGCCAGTTAGGTTTCTCATGCAACTATGGTGTGTGTGTGTGTGTGTGTGTTTAAATCCTGAAACCTGAGATGCTCTTGTAATCAGTCACTTGCTTCCAGGAATTGGTACTTAAATGCTGGAAAACCTTAAAACTTGCCATAAAATAACTGCAACCTCCCCCCCCCACCCCCCGCACCAGGGGTGCTTTTAATAAAACTGGGCCATTAGCCTCCATAAATTGTTTCAGTCCCAATTAATCCACTCTATCTGTTGAGACTTCTTTGCAGCCAAGTGAGAGATGACGTAAGCATCTCTTTGAAAGTTGCTTCATGAGGTGTTGGCACAGTGTCCTGGCTCATGTGAGGAATCTCAGATTCGAATTTCTTCTGAGCTATGGATCGCCCAGGATCTCATGATCAAGGTACTGCCTCTGACTCTCTTTGTCAAGGTTGAAATATTCAGATATGTAACAAGCAAGAAGGTAAAAATAGTCTTTCTGGGCCAGACCAAAAGTCCATTTTGTCCAGCAGCCTATTTCCCATGATTCCCAGAGAACTAAACAACCATAGAAAGTACTGTGGAAATGGATATATTTCTGTAAAGAAATGGAATTACTATCATCATCACCACCACTGGCACCACCACCACCACCACCACCATCATCTTAATACTGTAGGAAGGCATGAAAACAGTAGCCCTTCTCCACTGTCCATACCTCCCAAGTCCCCCAGCAACAGGTAGCTGGTGGCAGACAGATTCGAACATGGAATTTCCATTCCCCATCCATTGTTAATAGCCATTGATAAACTTACCCATGGATTTATCAACCCGCCCCTTTTTAAATAAAACAAAACCTCTAGATCAATATCTTGTGACAGCCATTTCCATAATTTATTTACACGCAATTAATTCAGACAAAACAACATTTGTTCATAGGCATTTGAGTAAATCAGCAATCCTCTATACCCATTTTATTGTTCCACAAATACTTCCCTCCTTCCCCATTTTGGACTTTAGCTGCTCTTCCTCACATCAGCGGCAATTCATGCATGCCTGTCTTCATGATATATGATCAATAGGCATGCTTGAACTAAGCCCATTTTAAGTGAGCTCATGCTTTCCTTAATAATATGGAATTAGGTATGGTTGCCATACATACATTGTAATGCCGAAAATGGAATTGCATCAGTTTATATAAATGTGCTAGCATATGGAAAAATGAGAAGCACTTTTCCTATCATCCGGAGTCAAACGTAAGGATCACATCAGTTTCACAAAAGAGGAGGTATTGCTAGTAAAGGAATAATTAATCTGGTTTACACGTAATTCTGACCCATGGTTTATTTAACTCTTGGTTTAACTGTGGATTGTGAATAATTAACCATGCTTTGTTAGCATGGTTGGGTTCACAAAAACCTCAACAGCCCAGAATTCAATAAACTATACCTTGAGTTAGCATTAGGTCAGACACCCAGTGATCAGGGCTTTACCATGCCATAGCTCATTGCAGGTTATTTAATGCATGCGAAGCCACAGTTCTAGATTCTGTTTGCAGTCCCCTGCTCTGGGACTGTCATGTGATATGAACCCCAAGAGCCCACATTGTGTGAGGCTTAAACAACCCTCACGTATATAACCCTAAAACAGACCCTGGGTTGTGTGAGGGTTCCATAACCCATGCTTGCCAGGTTCACTGAACACAACAACACAGCCCAACTGGGGGTTGCATGTTCAAAATGGTGGCTGCCCAGGCCCTGCCCAAGCCACAGCCCCAGAATTAGAGCTGTGAGTAGGAGCTGCTAATTTGAGAATAACTGGTTTATTTAACTAGCCATTTTCTTATTCATACCAAGAATTATACAAGACAGGAAAGAAAAAGAAGGCCCTTTGTTATCTGGAGGAATACAATATTTTGTACAGGCATCTCCTTGAATTACAATGTCTGGAAAGCTTAGATTTTATCATGCATCTAGTAAAGCAAGTAAACACATTTTGTAGGTTAGGGTTGATACACAGGAGAAAATGTGCTTATAGTTGTTGTTTTTTTTCCTGAAAGTGTTTCAGGCTGGTTATCTAAAAGATGGATTGTTTCACAACATGCAGGGTTAAAATAAGATGTCTTTGCACATAGAGTGCTTGAGAGAGCCAGAGTGACCCCTCTAGCTGAAGTGGTTTTATGAGCAGTAAAGTATCACCTGACATCTAGGACCTTTGCTTTTTTCCCCTTTCCCTAACTGTATCTCTGGATCTTAAATCAACAGCCAAGTAGTTACCTATCAGGGCTATCTCTTACAGCTCCGAGGAAAGGTGACTCACATGTCAAAGCCTTTTTGAACTCTCTCAACTCCCATTTTACACGGCAGCTGAAAAGCCAGAATGGTTCAAGTATTCATTATTGAAAAGCAGGGCCTGGAAATTATTCTGAGGAAAACAAAAGCCTGGTCCAGGATCAAACATAGTTATTCTACTGTCCTGTCAGTTCTGGGCAGTAGGTACCACTGAACTTAGTGGGGATTACTTCTGAGTGCATATACATAAGAACAAAGTCATAAGAACTGCATGTGAAATTATGCATTCAGTAATTTTATGTTCATTTAGATGGGTTTGTGTATATGTGTGTTTCTGTATACATACATCAAGGATGTGTGTGTGTGTTTGCACACACATATACATATCATTACAACTATACATAATCTTACCATTATATATGTTTTCTCCCTAGCTACAACTGTTCATCTGTTTTTAGATGGGGGCTGGAATGATCAATGCATTCATATTTTTAAGAAGTAACCCTAACTCTATCCTGTCCTCTAGTGCTATTACATATCAGCAAACTCCACTCACCCCACAGATCCTGATGTCATTGCATTACAAAGATTTACCCACAGCTTCTCCACAGCCATTGGCTCTCACGGACAAGCTCAAAGCAATGTCTGACATCATAAAGAAAATACCTTTCATATTTTAAAAGTATTCTCATGCAGCTGATCTTGAAAAGAAATTGGAAGTTGGAGAAGAGTTGAGGAAATTCTTGCTGGTTGTGGGGCAGAGCTGTTCTTGTCCTTGTGTTTCTGAAGAGGCGGCTGAGGGTACGTGAGTGCAGTGCTAAGTTCAGCTTTCGAAGGGCCCTTAGGAAAGGCACCCTCAATGGACACCCTGCCCAAGTGGGCCAGTTGATATAATCAAGCAGCTGATGGTGGCATTTTTAAGCTGTTGCAGGCAGCCATTTTGAATTTTCAGTGCCGGGCTGCGGCTAGTCATAGCATGCAAACATGAGGAACAGCTCGTGTACAGCCCAGCAGCAGATGCTGTTTTGATTGTTCAAACCTGCGAGTCGACCTTCTCCATGCCCTTGTCATCAGCTGCTGCTGCTGCTCGTCTTCTACCGCTTGCAGGCAGTGAGACAGTGAGCAAGGAAGCCAAAGCATCTGGTCTTCCTGTTTTCTGCCTCCACTGTTGCCTGGGCCAAGCACTTCACAGGGGGAAGAGGAGGAACAAGTCTAAGGGACTTTTCTTGGTGGTCTCCTGCTCGCGGGTGGGTTTTCAGTGGACACTTAACCATACCTGCCTTGACCCTGGTCCTGTGTCTTTCATTATGCCATGATTTTTCTAGCCTCCATGGCTTCCTAAACTTCAACTGAAGCCCAGAGAAGGCATCATGGGGCAATTCTTCTGATTGGTCTTTTTCAGACCAGGAAGTGCTGGCAGCCTGGGCACCCCTAGACCAAGATGGCCTGACATGTGGCCCACAGGCCTCATGTTGTTCTGCAGCCCTCTTGCCACTCAGAGCCCCCCCCCCCCCGCCCCGTCCCATCCACCCATGTCCAGATCCCAGTGATGACAGGGCAGGATTGCAGAAACTGCTCCTGAGTTCATCTGCCCGGTCTGCACTCTTCCTGAGGCTCAGGAAAGGAGTGGAACAGGCTGGCAGCCTCGTGAGAGCTCATCCCAGCATGTCCCATATTGCTCCAGCTGACCAGTGCTCAGTGACAAGATGGGGCGTGCTGGGGGCAGTTCACTGGCTCAAGCACAAAAGCCTCAGTGTGCGAATTCCAAGAAGGAAGGAGGGCCTCGGGGGGGGGGGGGGGTCACATGGGAGGGTTTCTGGGCAGAATAAACAGGGAAGAAAGGGATGGGCCCCCCCAGAGGAGCAGTTGTTGTGTTTGGGCTATGGTTGGAGAAGGAGTTCCTTGTGATCCCTACAGAAATTCACTGTGTGGTCCCTGGGTTCCTTGTAGCAGTTCTCATGCAGCCCTTGAGGTACAAAGAGTTGGACTGCCCTGCCCTAGACTGAGATACAGAGCAATGCAGAGATATATAATGGGACAAAACACACACACAGCACCCTCAGTCATCTTCCAGTTATTACATTGCTCAAATAAAAGGCCAAAGGAATAAAAAGTAAAGCAGGAAATGTCCTGAGGCTAATGTAGCCTCTTTCACAGGGAAAGAAAACTTTAAGGAAAATGGAGGACATATTTTGACCCTGTACTAGCTTCCTCTCTTCCCTGGAGCTGGACACAACCCTGTTGCCTGCATACCTCCAGCATGGATTTTGGAGAAGGAACAGTATTATGGGCTGTTGCATTAGAGGCAAGGTGCAGCCTTCAGAAGCTTGATGTTGGGATGACTCGGGAGATGTTGCTGAACACTAAAGGACAACAACTAGAGCTGTACCCAAATGCCTCAGAAGAATATTTTTAAATTAAAAAATGCAGATTTTCTTTTCTTTTCAACTTGTCTAGAAATACAAGTCCACTTTGCAGATGTTTTTTCCAATGTCTGTCCGTCCATCCATCCATCCACCCACCCATCAACTATAGTGGTGGCCACTTTCCTCCACTCCCCAGTGCCCTGGAACTAAGAACATGCGGACTCCAGCTGCAGGGCGGGTGTGTTTGTGTCAGAATCTGGCAGAATGTTTTGGCTGCTGGGATTCCAGTCCATTAACCCAGCTGGCACCAGCTTTCTCTGACATGAGCCAAGCTGGCATGTGGTCTTTTTCTTTTAAAGCAGGCTGAGTTTCGAGTATTTATGGATGGCACTGCCAGGAAAATGTGTGTACATTTTGGCTGCAACTTGTGCAAATTGTGGCTGAAGTTTGTGCAAATTTCCCAGGCTTAAAACAAACAAAGAAATAGATAAAATGCTCCCTGTTTCAAAAGTGAAAGCCACAAAACAGCTTGCTGCAACTCACCCAGCTTCCTGCTCATGGAGTTGCCAAGGTTCCAAAAGTCCACTAAATCCAAGCAGGTGGATTCTCACAGGTTGACCTCAAAAATAGTAGGAATGGGGCATCGTGAAAGGATGCAAAATGAAGGTGAAGCTGCCCACACATTTGCTGCTGTGGCAGCACAAAACACTGTCGTCCCCCCCCCCCCCCCCAAAAAAAAATCTCTTAGGGAAAAGTAAAGAAGTTCTGATACAACTTCTGCCAAAGTTGAGTTCCATCTGAGAGAAACTGTTGGAGAATTTCTCCTCTCCTTGCATACATTTAGTGAAATGATCTTTCTAATTTCTCTGCCCACAAACAGTAGAAAATGTTGAGATGTGAGCAACTCCAGTCAGGACATGGGGAATGCTTTATACTTTGTCAGAGGAGGAAGAAGAAAGTGACACAGGGACGCCATTTTCAGTCACAAGTGCATATTTCTCACAGCATAAGGCTGCACATGCTTATTGCTGACACAACTGTCTCGCTGTCACCTTTTCTAGGCTTTTATCCAACAGGATAGCTAATTATGGGCTCCCATCATTTGCTCTCCTTTATTAGCCCTCAGAATTAGCAAATACCTCTGTTACCACAGCTCTAAGGGTTTTCCGTGTAAAATTAGAGTTATAATATTGGATTGATATGTGCATCCCAAGCAGGCAGGCAGCTGTTCTGAATCATATAAAAGTGCAAAGGCACTATAAAAGTAAGAACGCTTCTATTTGCAATTATAACAATGTGCTTTTCATTATGTTTGAGCCCATTGGCCTTCCAATTACATTGGCTCTTACCATTCTTCATATTTATAATTTTTAGCTGACCTCCACAGTTCTTCAGCAAAGCCAAACACCAGTGAAAAACCACCAAAAATGCAAAACAAGAGCAGAACTGCAAACACATGCAAGAAAAAACAAAGCAATGGTTCCCACATTATGATTGGTGCAATGATTATGGCAGCCTCATGGCTAAAGAGCTGATTGGCTGGGACTGGAGCGCATATAAAGAGAGGGCAATTCAAAGGAGTCAGTCAGAGTGGAGAAGGAGCTGCCCCCAGAAATCTCAATGGCAACAGCCGCTGCTTCTGCAGAGGAAAATAACTACCTTTCCAGCCTTCTTAATCTTACAAAGAGCCTCTCCAGTGTGTGCAGGGGCCCGGGACTGAGACACAGGCGTGGGCCTGACTCTACCACTCGAGACAACATAACAAACCTAAGAGGTTTATTAAGGGATTTATATACCCAAGGGAAGAGTGTTCTTTTTTAAATGACTGGATGGGAATGCTTAAATTTACTTAAATTAAGTATCCTTGGTTAATCATAAGAATAATGCTATAACTAATACCTGTATATTGCTTAATAGAATAAAATCCCTAAGCAGTTTATGTACAACAATACTGAAATCACACACTGTTAAACTGTTAAGACAATTTCAGCCACAGTAATAATAAAAGTTGCACAAAAGCAATAAAATGGAGTAGCGGCATGATTAGCTATTACTAATTAATAAGAGAAGCTTCCCTGATAATACACTCTTACTAGCTTATCCCTCAACTCAATTTGCCCTCAGTGCCACCCCAGACAGTCAAGTCACAGCCTGATAACAGAGGTTGTAGAGTGGTCCTCTGCGGCCTCCAGGTTTTTATCTTGCCTCCAGTTTCTTGGACAATCTTTGTTTCAAGGACTCTCACTTTGGGCAGATGCCTGATTAAATCTTCCTGGAGCTGGTGTCTGCTCTGTGCCGAAGCTCGCACACTGGGAGATTCAGCCCAAAATCTCTCAAGGGCACCTGCTTGAATAAGGAAGAGGAGGTACATATCAGGTGAGCATCAGGAAAACCCATGTCTAGCTCCCCTATCAGCCGTGAAAATTAGCAGTGACCTTGAGCCAACAGCTATTTCTGACAGTGACTTACATCACATGTTTGTGAGGATGAAAGGAGAGGAAGAACCATCCATATTGCTGAGGCTCCTTGGAGGAATGAAATAAATATATTTACATTATGAACCAGGGTCTGAAACCTGAGAATCTTGTTCCTGATATAATGGCCCTTTTATCTGATCACACTCAAGGTACAAACAAGGCCAAACACAGTGCCGAGTTTTTAGCCACGCACCTGTTTTGTGCCAAAACTTTGAAAATGCCCTTGAAATGGGCTGCCTGTGTTGCTAGGGAAGCAAACATTCTGCTTGCACAGGGCTCTTCCCCCCCCCCCCCATCCTATAAACAAAGTTGCTCAAATAACTTGTGCTGTCATGGAGCATATCTGGATCACAAAACTGATGTTGCCACAAGACCCTTGTTAGTTCGGGTTGGCACAGGGTGAGGCCCTTCCGATTACGGAAGCCGCCACCTTTGTAAGAAAATTTCCAGACCCCAGCTTTGCAGCCCTTCCCGCTATTTCTAGTAGGAAGTACAGAACTTCTTCCATTTGTTAAATGGGTGCCGAGGAGCGGCTAGCATCATGTTCAGCGCATGCTGCAGAACGGGACCATGCCAGCATCGCCCCACTTTCGAGAAAGGTGTCTACTGGCACAACCAAGAAAAGCAGCCACACGGAGGCTGTCTGTTACCCAGGCCAAGAGGGGAGGACTGACCATGCAGCGACTTCCACATCACCAGGCAATTTAATGGGAGGGGACAGCTAATCTCAACCTGAACTCTTAAAATTGGCAGACTCTGTGTGGGTCAATGGTGCAATACAACTACATTTTCCTCCTGGATTTAGAGATACATGGTGCAGACCAGACCAGGCTAAGGCATTTGACAATCTGAGAAAGAACTACCAATGGTACCCCACCACACACATACACAAGTCAATGTGCCAGAGTACTCGAGTCTGTCCAGGTTATTTGGACACCTGTGACAGAAATTCCCTCAAGTGTCTGCACTTGGGAGTGAAAATACAACAGTCAATGAAATACCTAATGATTGGCTACTCTCTCTTGACACTCAGGGCAGGTTCACATGTAACAACAAGCCATGGTGCCTTCAAAATTCCTCTGGCAGCCCTTCAAAGAGAAGGACCCTCGTCTTGTTAAACTAGACACTTGCCTCCCCTGGCTCTAAAGAAGAGCATCATGAACGTGTGGCTAAATACCATTCTTCTTTGTGAAGAGGAATTTGAGGTCCCTTCCATCTAGAACTAAGATGATAGGAGATAATTCTGGGAAGATTTTTGGCAATGATGATTTGAAAAAGCTCTTCCAGTGATTTTTCTCTGATTGCTTCCAAAGGAATTACAGGTATTTGTTTATTCCAGACGCACTGTTCTGGTTCTCAGTTACCTTTGTTTGCCCTCATGATGTCAGCACAGAGCCAAATCTAGTTGGCTGTCCAGGATCATGATGTCATTCTGATTGTAACATGATCCCTGACTGTAGTCATGTAATCCGACCAGGCAGAAGATCTGGTAATTAGAAGCAGGGGATGGTGTCACAGCAACAACTGTAGATAGAGGAAATAGTTGTTAGCAGGATATATATAGATATATAAAGGTGAACTTCTCACAGTTGGGATGCAGATGTCAGAAAGCCTCAAAAGCATCACTTTCAAGCCGAAAAATCAAAATGGGTACAAATCACACCTGGCATTCCAGCTTCTGGGTGTTCTCTTAGCAGGAGCCCACTGGCTCATCAAACACACCAGGTAACTACATTTAATTGTTCTGTCTAAATGTTAGGCTGATGTAGACTAGGTCATCTTCAATGACCCGTTTTCAAGAGTGATGCCCTTTCTGTCAAATCTTAAATGTTTTATTTTGTGGTAGATTTATATTAGAAGGGCAGGCACAGGTGAGAGAAATTCCAGCCTGCTATTTCTCTTGAGCCAATCTTCCAAGGCAGATTTGGTGGAAAAGCTGGCAGGAATAGTGAGAGAAGGCTCTACCTGTTGGTGTAACCTTGTTCTGATTCAAATAAAAAGCTGCCCTGGACACAGTCTCTAGATAAAGAACTGCATTGAACAAGGATTAATTCATTGTTGGCTGCTTTATCTCAAACTATACAGACACTGCGAAAATAATTTGCATTTCAAAACGAGGATTTGTTCCAATTGGCTTGAGAACACCTGCTTTTCACAAGCAACAAATAACATTAGCACAGTTTTACAGTGACCGACAACAAGAAGAAGAAAACAGCTTTCCAGCTTATTATTAAATACAGAGTATATCAGACTGCCTATATCTGCCAGTTAACAGGCAGATCTTCCATAGAATCTTCAATGTGGCTTGACATAATAGGAAGTCAAGACATTTTATTCCAATCAAAAGCCACCCACATGGGGCTAGGTGCAACCTGCCAGAGGAAAGTGACTATTGTTACTGCTTTTCTCCTCACTTATAATTTCACAAAGGAAACAATATGATTTCTGGCTGTCGTAGAAAGAATTGTCTTGTTCACTAACTGTGTATGGATAGCAAAACATGCTGAAGTTTAAAGACAATATACTGTGTATCAAAGCCATGTGCCATTGTGCCTCAATCTTGCATCCAAGCTAACATTATTGGAAAAGGGAAGAAAATAGTAGATCTGGAAATGCAAATTGTTCCACTAGTGTACAGACTCTTTGCAGGATAGGATAAAATGTCCATTTATCCATGTTGCAACTTGACACTGGACCACTGTCCTCCCCACCTTGCCTACAAACTTTATTTCATCAGAAATATGGTACAAAAGCCAGAAAAGTGGTTGAATACATGTGTGTCTAAGGGCACAGTCCTATGCATGTTTAGACAGAAAAGAAATCCTAGAACTCCCAGCATTCCTCAGATCTCCCACTCCTAAAGATTGGTTGAGCTACAATGAAGTCACAGAATCTTCATACACTTGCTGGCTGCCAAAGGAAAAGGTCTAGTCAAGGAACATTGTGGGAGCTTAGAAAGCTGCCCTGTCCACTGGTCGATCTTCTTCAGTATGATCTATAATTATTTATCCTGTTCATTTCATTTGTCTACTCTAAGTAGAACCAACACTGCATAGGACACATTTCTAATTAGACCTAATGAAGGTATCACTGCGATTTGAGTTTATGCTTGCATTTCCACTGGCTCAACATTACCAAATTCCATTCTACACAGTCAGGAAGGAGTGAAATTATTCAGATTTCCTGATTGGTTTTCTAAAATGGAATATATAGGGAGATCTGGCTCATCCTTTTGAGGCTGCGATCTTGAGGAATCAGGGACAGTCTTTGAAATGAGAAAGGCCAGAGAGCTCTGGCAGTTGAACAACAGCTCTTTTGTAGTGCGCTTTTCTGATGCCACTAACCTGCCTGCACTTCACCATGCCATCTGTTTAATTGGGATATTTTTTATCTTCCCAGGGGAGTTACTCAAAGGCTTAACTGAAAAGCTTGGCCTAGATGAAAAGTGCTGTATGAATGCAAGGTCTTTATTATCTTCTCATTACTAAAGCTGCAAACTGCAAGGGAATCCACCAGTGCTCCTAATCACCAGAGTAATGAAATTATTAGCTTGAACAATTGCACTGACTTGAAGGCATTTTGCCCACTCTGATGTATCACGTCCTGCTGATCGGACTTCACTGGACACGGCTCCAGGCTGAAAATGGATCAGCAAAGAGAGCCTCCCAGGTTGGCTTGTGCCCTCCCACCGACAACTGTCATGCAGGCCTGAGCAGGATGCCCATGAATGTGCCATGAAGACACTCTCTCACAGGCTCAATTCACTTGATACCTGAGTCATGCGGGAGCTCCGACATCTGTGGTTGCTCCAGTAGGCACTGCGCTAAGTGTAAAGCTCACTGGGCTAGAGGAGGCTGCATTTAATGGCCTCGGGCCCATGCTGCTAAGGATCAAGAACATCGAAGCAGAGAGCAGGGGCCTTGAAGGGGCTCATCCCCCCAGCCACCTGGCCACAGCCTTTCCCCCTACCAGTGATGTGCCCAAGTCCTTTACTCCAAGCCTCCAGTCAAGCCTCAAGTCTTTACTTTCAAGTCCAAGTTGAGTCTCAAGTCACTGCCAGAAATTTCGAGTCAAGTCTCAAGTCTCTTCTTGAGTTATGGTCAACCTGGATTACCCCAGTCAGTCAGACCTTACTGATGCCATCTCACTCTGGTCCAAGAGACAGAAGTCTCCCTTCTGTAATCGCTGCAGGCGTCTGCTTAATGATGCTGGCATTGCAATATAGGTGACATGGCTGAGACCAAGTAGACCAAATCTCATCAGCCAATCCGTTCAATACTCAACTGTCCAGGTGCACGAACAATGCAAATCTTTCTGCATATGCAAAGAACTGGGCCTGAGCCATTGCAGGATATTGCAGAGACACAAACAGGAGAGTCCTCTGCAATCTCCACCCAAGTAAGGAGGGAGGGACCCAAAACAATATACTTCACGAAGAAAGGCAGTAAGGGGAAGAGGCTTTTTTTCTCCCAGTGTGTGTGCCAGAAGCAAATCTTCTTGGAAGGAAGGGTGCCTGGGGCAGGCCCAGGAGAGATGGCCCAGGGTTTCTCTATGGTAGGCATCCAGGTGTGTCTTTCTCCAAGCAAAAGGGGGAAAGCCCTGATACAGGCATTAGGAGAGCCTTGCCACAGGCATAGTGGGTTTTCAAGGGACCCAGTAGGCAGCATAGCACAGGCCTCTGCCAGCTAGACTGTATCTTCATCATTGCTCTTTGCCACGGAAGTGCTGCTTTGAAGTGCTTATAGCTCATGCACTGACACTGATTTAACTCTTTAAACCACTTTTTGGGGTCTGCTCAGAATCTGGCCAACCATTTGGTACTTTTCCTGAATCCTTAATAAATGTATTGCCTCATTTTCACCAAGATCCAGATATATCGTATGTGTTGGAGGTGAAAGCAGGGAAGCTGGCAAGAATCATGCCAATTTTCAGCTTGTGCTATGCAGTCATTAACAGCCGACTTACACAAGTGCCGCCTGCATTCTAGTTGTGCTCCCCTAAGGACCGAGGTAGCCGGCCATGAAGTACAACACAAAGGACTTCAGTGGGGTCGTTAGGCCATCATCCCTGTGGGACTGAGAGCGCTTGGGTTCTGAGGATACTGGGTTTGATTGACACTCGGTGGTGGCAACCGGTACCAGGAAGCTCCGCTGCACCAGGCCTTGCATCCAGAGATGAGGTTGCCTGCAAGCACCAGGTCACCATATCGCCTCATTCCACACTGTGATTTGTTTCCCCTGTGCAGCATCAGTCTGTGAGTACTGTTATAAAGATAGATTAGGAATAATTAGTGGAATTTAAAATTTAATCTTATTCTTAAACCTGTTCAGGTCTACCCCTACCGTTATCCTTCTGGGCGTGTGTTTCTCAGTCCATATTTTCAACTTCCAAATGTCACAGACAAAGAGTCTGCTTCAAGCCTTCTACTTCTTCTTCTTTCTAATTGCAACTAAAAACATTTGCTGAGCCTTCCTGAGAAAGGTCTTTATCAAAGTTCACTGGGGTTAGGCAGACCATATTGGCATTTGAAAGGTGAAACTGTAGCCTGTACCCTTTAGACAAGCAGTGTTCTTTTCTGCTGATGGCTATAATTGTTCCCCTCCTAAGTTTCTGCAGCTCTGTTTATAAAAGGTCTTCTGATTCAGCCACAAAGGCAAAGCATTTCAAACAAGCATGATAAAATATGTTCTTCAGATTCAAATTCCAGAAAGCATTAAGGGGGAAAAAGCTTCTCAACTGGCTTTATTTAAAGTCGTACTGACAGGTCCACTTTTCATACAGCACCAGGCCGTAGCTGCATTGCAGCCTTCCCTAGCCTGGTGCCCTCCGGCTGTTCCTGACTTCAACGTCCACCACCATATGGGGGAATCTTCCAGGCAGAGGCCGGTGACACCATGCCTGTGGTTTTGTTATCTCGTACAGCTCTTCTTCGGAGCTTGATAGGAAGCATGGCCCCCAGTGATCTGTGGTCACGAGCCTATTTTGGGATGGAGTTCAGCACCATGGATGGCTCCCATAAAGCTCAAAATAAAAGCTGCAATGAATGAGGAGCCCCACTGACATAGGAGTCGCCAGCTCCCCCTGGTTGTTGTGGCATTAAGGCCCTCCGGAACCTGGTGCCCTTCAGATATTTTTGACTACAAGTCTTACCATCTGGTTGAAGCTGCTGAGCGTCGTAGGCCGAAACACCTGGAAGGCACTGCGTTTGGGAAGGCTGCCACGTTAGCACCATGGAAGAATGAAGCAATGTTTGGGGTTGGTGTTGGAGGGCCACATCTTTGCAGCTCCGTTCACTTATTCCATGCTTGCAGAGGTCTTTATAAAACGACCAGGGAACGGGGCTCCATCAAACGTTGCACCAGTTCCTCTGATTCCAGTGCCCACGCTTCCCCTGCTCCCTATTGGTTGTACAGGGACTCCTTCATGTCGAGAATGTGGGAAGGGGCTTGGGGAGACGATGACCAGCCTGGGATTGCATTTGCGTGATGGTGGTGGGCATGCAGTAAAGTGGATGGTGGTGCCTTTAAAAAGGCAAACTGGCATTTTAAAGAAACTAAATGCAAGCCCTGGATGTTGCATCATGACTGACAAACATTAGTCTGTGATACATACCAGGTCTGGCCATTCAGAATGGAGGTACGTGATGCCAGTGGGGCACATTATGGGAATTGTAATGTTAAGGACTGGTTCCTGAGCTCTCTTGCATCCCCTCCCACTTTGGCTGTGCATTTTAAACCATAGGGTGAAAGAAGGCAGATTGGAATCTTGTAGTAGATCTTGAGGTGAATCAGCAAGGATTCCTGATTCCCAGTCAGTTCACAGTGGGAACTACTCAGCTTAAATTGGGCTGCTAATAGGAGAACAAGCAAAGAAACAGAAGCTTTTTTCCTCGTGTGTGTGGGTGCGAGAGAGAGAGAGTAAGAGAACTGTGAGCTCAGTTCTGATCCTGAAAGCAAAAACAAAAAACAAATTAAGCAAAAGGAAAAAAAAGTTTAAGTGTATTATCTCCCCTCCCTCTTATTTGTCACCTGATTCTAGTTGGTAGATCTTGGGGTTCAAGTTAGAGAAAATATCTCCTATAGGCTTGAAGTCTGTCTACCCCATTTGGGATTGGTTGGGAGACTGAGAGCTGGCTCTGTCTGACTGCTGATATTTGTAAGCCACTCGAGGAATCCAACTGAAGAGTAGCGTAAAAATGCTTTAGAAAAATAAAATGAGCTGCCTTATAATGAGCCAGACTATTGTTCACCCTGGTTTCATTATATTAGCTGAGTTCAGAGAACACAACAACCCACATTTCTACAACACCCTATAGTTCATTGACAACCCAACCCTTGAGTGTGCATAATTGCTCTGAACCCAGCCAATGACAGACAACATGATAACCTACACTCGAGAGTTGGTAAGGATTGAGTGTGGCTTGTTGTTGAACTGTCTAAACCCAGCTGAGATAAAAAGCTGTGATGAACTTCCCATGGAAAACATGATAACTCACATTTCAACAACAACCCATGGTTCAACCGTGACTCACAGCTAGCCCATATTCAGCCCTTGAGTATGGGTTATCACATTGTTTGATAACCCATAGTCAATGCGTTGTTTGTCTCTGTGTCTCTTTAACTGGAGATCCCACTAAATGAACCTGGGACTTGCTGCATGCAAATATTGTGCTCTACTGAGCTATAGTTCTTCCTAATAAATGATTCTGATTTCTTAGGAAAAGAACTTCGACCACTTTGGAGTTTCATGATTTCTGACACTTTCAATGCAACAGGGCTAGAATCTGTGCCTCAGCCCAAGCAATGTGGCTCCCTGCAGGCTGAATCACACAGGGCACTGTGAAATGTCCTGCTGCTGGTCTTTCCTCTCCCATTTGTTTGGGCTGAGACAGGTGACATGCAATCCTGGAGCAGGAAGTCAAAGGTTCCAGCACATCAAGCGTGACTGAAAACCCTCCAAAGCTTCTCAGGATATTGGCTGATGGTATCTTTGTTTGTGGAAGAAATTCTCCTGTCCATTTAATTAGGAATGCCCACCATTAATTAGAGCAATTTCAGTGATACCTAAGATGTAACTCCCCAGAATGATGAGGGAATACCTGCATTCGATGTCTAATCCATTTTACAATTAAGCATGACAGCAATGCTAGAAGGAAGGAAGGAAGGAAGGAAGGAAGGAAGGAAGGAAGGAAGGAAGGAAGGAAGGAAGGGTTTCCTTTCTGGTTAGGCTAAACTTGATTTAGCTTGTGATTCATTCACATGATTATTTCCATCTTCTAGGCTTGTCCAACTCAGAGCAGTTTTAAGGTAAAGAGCCCAATGAAGGAAGAGAAGCAGGGACCTTGAGGTCACCTATCAAGAGTTAGGAGTGGCTGAACAGGAAATGCAGCACCAAGCACACAGGGCATTCAGTCCCAGCTTTCCCAGCTTTGATGAGACCTATTGAGATGATACATGTGCACTCTTGGATGAAACTGATTATCTGGACCCATTTCAGTCCGGCTTCAGACCCGGGTATGGTACTGAATCTGCCTTGGTCGCCCTGTACGATGACCTGTGCAGGGAGAAGGACAGGGGGAGCGCGTCCCTGTTGGTTCTTCTGGACCTCTCAGCGGCTTTCGATACCATCGACCATGGTATCCTTCTGGATAGGCTAGCGGGATAGGGGGTCGGAGGCAGTGCTTTGCAGTGGTTCCACTCCTATCTCAATGACTGTTTCCAGAAGGTGGTGCTGGGGGACTATGTCTCTGTGCTGTGGCAGCTATGCCATGGAGTACTGCAGGGGTCCATTTTGTCCCCTTTGCTGTTTAACATCTACATGAAACTGCTGGGAGAGGTCATCAGGAGGTGTGGGCTGCGGAATCATCAGTACGCTGATGATACCCAGCTCTACCTCTCATTTTCCACCAATCCAGGTGAGGCAGTGGCTGTGCCTGGCCGAGGTAACGGGCTGGATGAGGGCCAATAAACTGAAGCTCAATCCAGACAAGACGGAGGTCCTGTTGGTCGGCGGATCGGGCTTCGGTGAGGGTGAAATGAACCTAGTCCTGAATGGGATTGTACTCCCTCTTAGGGACAAGGTCTGCAGCTTGGGAGTGCTCCTCGACCCAGAGCTTTCACTGGAAGCTCAGGTGACAGCGGTGGCGAGGAGCGCTTTCTTTCAGCTTCGGCTGATCCATCAGCTGTGCCCCTACCTGGAGTACGACTGCCTGGCGACAGTGACACACGCGTTGGTGACTTCCCGCCCTGACTTCTGGAATGCGCTCTACGTGGGGCTACCCTTGAAGACGGTCCGGATACTTCAATTGGTTCAGAATAGAGCCACCAGGCTGTTGACGGGGACTGGGCGTTATGCTCACATGACTCCAGTCCTCTGTCAGCTTCACTGGCTTCCCATTGAAGTCCGGGCCCAATTCAAGGTGTTGGTGATGACCTATAAAGCCCTAAACGGCTTGGGTCCTGGTTACCTGAAGGAGTGCTTACGTCCATATATGCCCGCCCACCCCCTGAGATCAGCGGGAGTGGCCCTTCTCCGGGAACCCTCCGTGAAGTAAATTAGGAGGGTAAGTACTCGGAGGAGGGCTTTCTCTGCGGTGGCGCCCAATCTATGGAATGTGCTCCCCAGAGAGGTCCGCCTGGCGCCGTCATTATTTGTTTTTCGGCGCCAAGCAAAGACCTTTTTATTCAAACGTCATTTTAACTGTTAATAGTATTCATTTATTTTATTCTTTGGCCAGGGCGACTTATTTTATATTGTTAACTTATTTTATTCCTATTTATTTATTTATGTTTCTATTTATATCCTGCCTTTTTCCTACAAAGGGCTCAAGGCAGCTTACATCTCCTCCTCCAACTTATCCCCGCAACAACAACCCTGTGAGGTAGGTTGGGCTGAGAGTCTGTGACTGGCCCAAAGTCACCCAGTTGGCTCCATGGCTGAGCGGGGGATAGAACCCAGATCGTCTGAGTCCCAGTCCCATGCTCTTAACCACTACACCACACTTAACTTATTTTATATTGTTAATTTATATTATTTTAATTGATTTACGTTGTGAGCCACCCCGAGGCTTTGGCGAATGGGGCGGCATAGAAATTTTCTAAATAAATAAAATAAATAAATAAATATCATGCAAATTAGTGCCCTCTTTTTGACCATGCATTTACTCCTTTGTTTTGGCAATCCATAAACAAAGTGCCGTAGTCTAATTAGTGTTTGGATAGGAAGGGATCACCTGATGGAAGGGTGAAGTGCAGAACAGGTTGCATTTCTAATATGGTTGCACTTCTGTACACTTCTATACACACATTTGGGAGTAGAGACCCTTGAAGTCTATGAGACTGACTTCTGGCTCGCTTGGGACTTCATGTGAATGCTCAGGATTCTGCTGTAGAAAGATGAATGCTTGTGCAAGCACTTGACTCTCTTAACCCCAGAAATACTTCTGTTCAGATGACTTTTTAGACTGTCATTGTAAACCTGCTCTGTGAAGCTTCTCAGGATGGTTTCAGGAGGAGAGGAGTGCAAATCTGAGCAGAGCCAGGGCTTAAAATGCCCCTTTCTTTTTCAGTACAACCACAAAGGAATTGATGCCAGCAACAGAGACCTTCTCAGAAAGGTTTTCTGGGAAGCATTCCTTGTTCTCTGACTAAGGATTAGGATCAGCTTAGTCTTCTCCTTGCTTCTTTCTGTGAAGGAGAACTGACCAGCCTCATGGGGTTATGATAAAGCTCCACAAAATCTGTCCCTCTTCAGTTTGTGGACTTCCCCTTGTGCTCAGGCCTTGGAAAGTGAGCCAAGCCAAGAAGTCCACGAACAGTTGTGGAATGAAGGTTGTGCGAGAAGCAACCCTCTTCTGTGTCACACGCAGCGCAAACAAAAGGCTGCAAGTCACATGTGCAGAAGAGAGATGCTACCTGCACCATGATCGTGTGAGCCTCAATTCCTGGCAGGTGCCACATGAATGCTCGACACATTCTTCAGGAAGTTAGACTCAACACTGTGAGGAAAATGGTTACTGGCTGGAGAGCCGAGTCCAGGGAATCCAATGGATTCCTGTCTTCCAAATAGATTCCTCACATATTCCTCCAACCTGATCATTCTTTGTCACTCATAGGTCTTCCTGATGGGGCCTTTTGAAGTGTTATCTGGCTTATCTTATTTGTGGAATTTTGGGGGATTCCTGCAGGACATTGCTAGTCTCCTAAAGTTGTCCTGTGATACATGGCAAATAACCACACGCTGTTTCCAGGGTGTGTGGATTTTTGCATGAACTTACCAGTCAGATGAGCATGTGGTCACCGGGGCAGTTCAGACTGAGCTTTTTCCCCTCCACGTTCCCAGCTGTGCAGTGCTTCCCAGTAGCTGGAGCAAATAAAATCCCAGTTCTTTCCCTATAGTTGCCTATAGACTGCAGCAGCTTCCTCTTGATTAGTCCGCTGTGGTCCTGAGGTGGGTACTTCCCTTCCCAAAGATATTTGCATGTCTGGTGTGGTTCCCAGCCACATCAGCCCCAACAGAGATATTTATTAAATGAAAATAAACAGTTTTCCCCCTTCTCCCTCTGTATTTTTGCACTGTCTCTATTTCAAGGGTAACCAAGGAGATGGACGCATTGCTCAGCCAACGGGAATAAAGTGAGCAATGACACATCTTTTGCTATAGATCTGAGGGGAGCAGAAATCAAAGGCTAGAAGTGGCTGCTTCTATGGACACTCTTGCTGGAGAACTCTATGGTGGTAATATTGCTATGCCAGGTTTGGATGACAAGAGAAGCTGTGGTGAAGCATGGAAACCTTAAAACAGCCTGTTGATTTTGTCCATGGTTTCAGAAAACTAATCCCGCCATGCAAGAACTCCAAGATTGGGTCTGGGTAACTCAACAGAACCACAATAGTAAGATTTCACCATGGTTGTTCGCATTGTGCGAACCCATCCAATGAGTTGCTGTTTTAGCAACACAAATAAAGGGTACATGTGAGGCAACTAGTAATTTTTGTACTGAGATGGTTTTTGCTTTTTATGGGTAGGGGTGACTTTTATGTCAGAACTACACAGTTCTGGAAATCCGAAGATTCTTCGCTGCCCTTTTACTCCCATGTAAACACACACACCCATGAGTCATACTGAGAACATGGGTCCCAGGGGAAACGTGCACAGGGAAAACTTCAAACGCTCTCTCAACCGAAAGTGGGGTCACATGTGCTTTCATGGAAAAAAACAGCTTCTTGAACTGTGTAATTCCAGAAGAAGGAAGACGAAGAGGAGAACAGACACCTCAGAACATGACTGGGGAAGAAAAGCTGAGGGAAGCTTTGGCTAAATCCAGGCCTAGTGGTGTGAACAGCAAGATGCAGCATGTAGTAGCAAGTATGGCAGCACACAGAAATTTCCCTGAAGTCTAATGACCAGGGTTGTTAGGAACCTGCTGTCTTCAAAAGCCCTCAGAAGATGGTTCCTGCATTGGCAACCAACCGAGCACTAGCAGTGAGCAAATGAGCAGATCCGTTTCACAATCGTGGTGATCAGACTGGTGATACACTGATACAGCAAATCAAACCAGCACTTTCCTTCCCAGGGAACTATGACCATGAGACATTTTCAAGCGATCCGGGTTGGCATGGCACCCTCAGAGCCTGCAGCGATGGTTCCCTTTGCCCAGATATTGCAGAACAAATTCAGCACCCACTTTGGAGGGCCAACAGCAAACAGAGATATGGATAAATGAATGAATATTTAAACAGCACAAATATTAACTCGCTGTGTTTTCTTGACAAACATAGCCATTAACGGGAAAGGTTAATTATTTGATATACTCCTATCTGCAGATTGCAGACGACAGAGTATTCCGTACTCCTCTCTCCGTTGCTCCTTCCCAGATGAGTACAGACTGGAAAGCTGCATCTCTCTCTTGGGAGTGGGGAAGAGCTTTCTTAATGAGTCTGAACCTCTTTGCTTCAGGGGTCAGTTTATATTACTGGAACAGCCTGTATACTTCCATGAATGGAACTCAACCAATCTTCTTGGGAATTCCATGCTTAGTTTGCAGCAAGATTATGGTCTTTAATAATTGTTTTACAAAAAGAAAAGAAAAGCATGTGCAAGATTATTGAGGGAGAGGGAATTTCATTACCCTTTGCAAGAATCACTATGCCGTTTCAAGATTTTGCATTGTCCCGGGATGCAGAACCCCAATTTGGTTCTGCCCTCAGCACAGATATGGGGTGAGGCCCACCTATCTGTTGTATTAGGAATTTCAATGCATTGTGTGTCATTCAGGAACAGCTCATATTACATCTTCAGGACTAGAGATTATTGCTCATTAAAACAGTGAATTCCTGGTGGCAAGGTAGCTTAGTGCAATCCTATACATTCCTAGTTAGAAATCTTAGGAAGAGGCCCAATTTTAAAATTTTTGAATTTAATTTGAATTCAATTTAAGAGTATTGGCTCCCAGGAAGATGAGTATAGGATTCATACATTGAAGGTTAAGTTGCAGCATAGGGGTATATAAAATCCAATATTAGTTTAACACAATTAGATTTTCACAAAAGCTGTAACGTAAGTCTATAATATTTTAAAATTGGGCCAGCTGGCCCAATGGCTTTGCACCTATGGGGCAGAACATAGGAAAATGGAAGCAGCCACGATGCATTTTTATTGTGCATTTGGGTAGCATTCTGATTGTATGATCAAAATTGTGATGCTTGGAATTTTATTATGGAGTCTTTATTGAAGTGTTGGTAACTTGGTCATTTAGAATATATTAAAAAATTCTGCTGTACATCACCCAGAAAGAACCATGTTTGTGATCATGAATACATTCAAATGACAGAACACAGACTGAATTGTGCTACTGGTTCCTTGATAAATATTTCTGCAGCAGAATTCAAGTGGAGGTTTTTGTCCTTCTAAGACCACAGAATTGCATCTCATCCTCAAGAAGGCTTCCACGGCCCCCTTCCACTGCAGCTTTCTGCACACCTTCATATGCTGTTTCGGAGGAAAGGAGGTGGAAGTCCCTTCGCTTGGGCAGGGCTTCGCTTGTGTGACTTTGGGTTTCACCCCTAGAACTCCTTCTCTTGTTACTGTGCCTTCAGTCAACAACAAGGATGCAGATCCTGCCCACCCCTGTAACCCCTGTATCATGTACTTCTTGGCAGAGCTATTGAGAGTCCTTTGCACACATAAATCTACATTTTCTTTTCTCTACCTATTGTAATGTGCCTTCACTGTAGCACTTAGCATTGGTGTAACACCGTTGGCATGCACCAAGCTGAATTTCTAATAGCATTAACAGCAATCAACCTGCACTGCAGTTTTGCTTTCACAAGATGAAGTGGTCTTGTTGCTAAGAATACTGTTTCAGACTTCTGATTTAGGGATAAAGGCTGGTCTAAAGTTCCCCCTTCACTGGCCTTACTTTATGTAGCTGATATAGCATGTCCCAAAACAGCATTAGATGGATAGTTATTCCACTTATAATCACTGCAGTTTTCACTCCTAGGGAAAACATTTTCTAGTACCTGTGGCATTGTGCACCCTGATTTGCAGATGGGGCAGATTTGCTGTTCTGCCTGAGATGAGGCCAGTGTCAAGGGGAGGCGTGGTGGGGAGCCTGCTGAGGGTCCGCAGTCCTGCAGTGCCCAGCGTTAAGAGCCTCCAGAGTTTCTCCTCCTCTCCATGTTGCAGGCTGCCCACTCACCTGCCTCTCCTTCTTGCCCAGACAACAGCTATGGTGAAGAGCGAGGTGGGTGCCCGGGATCTCTGCCCATCAAGTAAGAAAGCAGGAGCATGAAGACACGGAGGAACAGGAGAAAAGCAGGTGGCAATGGCAAGGAGGAGGTAGAGCCCCTGGGAGAAGGGCCCATGGAGGACTTCTTGGCAAGGACCCACCAAAATCTGGAGCTTTCCGTATGCCTATGCCTAAAATGGCCACACAGACTCTAGTTTATAGTACAGATGGCAAAATGCACCTATTGACTGAGATGCTGTGGACACAAAGTGTTCTAAATTAAGAAATTATCTCAAGAACCGGAACTCTTTATAGTCATTTAGAATAATTGCTTTAATCAAAACAGTAGATAATTTGTTGTTCCGGTGAATTTAATTTCCACTGTACAGCGTTTGTTATACTTCCTCTTTTTCCTCAGGACTGTAATCTGATCTGTGTTGTCTTCGGTCTTTGTTCTCCTTTCAGATATGCTATATGGAACTTAGCATAAAACACAACTTGGATTGCACCCACTGAAGCTGAAACATCTGATTGAGAACGTTCCTCACACTGCAATGCTATCATCTCTGGGGTGACATCCTGGGACCCTCAGGTAGATTAAATCTCCTCCTGGGAAGGTGGGAAAAGAGGTGCATCCTTAGAGCGAGAGGTTTGTTCTCAGAAGCCCCTTCTCAGCCTCTGTGCAAAAGGCCAAGGTCCATTCTTTTCCCATATCAGCAGTGGAAGGTGTGCCGGTGCTATGCCACGAGGCAAGCCAGGAACAGAACTGTGCTTGTTGGCGACAAGCCAAGAGGGTTCCCCCTGATCCCCAGGCATGGCCAAAGGCATGCATCCCCAGCAGCTGTGAAGCTGCCATAAACGAATTCCAACCCACTGGAACCAGTGAGTGGGAAATAATGGGGAGAGCCCCTATCTGGGGAGGAGGAGAAATTCAGAATGTGGCTCCTCTCTCACGTCCACCAGGCCAGCATGATCCCAGCAGGGCTTTGCATGGTGATTCACTCCCCTGCAAGTCTCCCAAGCACACGGGGAACATTGCCCTGGACCAGCATGATGATGTTGAAGTGGCCGATGAACAATGCTTCGGGGTGGGGGGGGCAAGAACAAATAGGAAATGGCTGTAAGATGAGAGAGAGCCACACATTGCCCAAGACAAACTGTATTGTGCATTCACCCTGAAGCAAACATTTGAGAAGCAAGGATGCAAAGCAGAATTAGAAATCATTGCCGTAAGACGGGGGAATTGTTTCCTCTAAACATCCGTAATCTGCTGCTGGAGACAGGATATGGGGCTATATTGGCAATTGGTTGGAGGCAGGAAGGCCGCTCTTGAATTTCCTTTTTGTTCTGTGCTGTGTGGAACTATATGTAATGCCTGATTGTGTCAAGATATATCACACTGGCATGGCAAGTATGAGCTATTTCAACCAAGCTGGATAATTCTATTCACTTCCCCCCTTCTCATATGACTGAAGCATTTTGAATAGTGAATAGTCACTGACAGACACTCTGTTACATGAATGGGATCCCAAGGGATCTCGTGAATTGAATAAAGAACTTTGTTTTGCTAACAGAGATAATCAATCACTGTGCTACGATTTTTTAATGATTTCTCAAGGTTCACTTTCATTCCTAGGATACTTATCTTCTTCCGTTCTGCTGCTTCTTCTTTTTCATTCTGAGTTGCAGATGGATGCTTTTCTATACATCAAAATAAATAAAGCCTCAAGTATATCTATACTTAGATTTTGATGCATCTCCAGAGGCTGACACCGATGCTACAAGAATGACTTACCAGACAGGCACAGGAAGTAAAGTGCTCCAGTAGGCTGTGCTGGGTTCTTTGAAACAGTGGGGAATTGCTATGTTATGCCAGAAATGATTGCTATATTTCTCTACTCTGTTGCACACCCTAATGGACGTATTGGCTCATAATGAGCCCCGTTATTCTGAGCTCTGTACCTGAAAAACCACTGGCTCCATTTTCTCCTTAGTTTTCCTTTGGAGAGATTTTGAAGATAGCTTTAACCATCTAAGGGCACAATCTTA
>NW_025335269.1:33739325-33740754 GCF_004798865.1 Varanus komodoensis
TAAGATTGCATCCAAATTTAATCACCAAAGTGTTTCCATTTTATGACTGTTTTTATATATGTTGTATTTATTTCTGTGCTCTTTGTTATTTGGTATTCTATTGTATTCTTAGACCTTTTTGTAATCTTCCCAGAGAGTCATAATTTCATAACAAATACAATTATAGTGCTATATATTGTAACAATAAAATAAATAAAATCAACAGATGTTGGCATCAGAACTCTATTGTCTGCCTGCCTGTCTGCCTGCTATCTATCCATCCATCATCTATCTATCTATTCATCCATCCATCCACCTTCTTTGCCTCTGAGCATTTTGCAGTCTTTCTTCCAAAGAGCACAGGTTGATTTACATGTTGGGTTTCTATTCTCATATCTCTCCTGTGGGGTATGGAAGGCTGATAGACCATCATTGGCTGGAGCTTTGTGGATGAACCAATGTATGCCCAGCCCTCTAGCCATGGCACTGCGCACAACCGTACAGAGAAAGCAAAAGGAGTGGGGGAGAAGAGGATGGGGGTGGGACTATGTGGAAATGGCCCCGCCCACTGATGTAAAGGCCCATGAGGAAGCAGATTGAATTACAGCAATATAAGAGAGATTATATAAATTGATTCATAAATTCTGTATCTTTTGTGGGTGAAACATCTACATTATTGTGTATTGACTTAAATTTTTGAATTCTTAAGGTTAAGATAAAATTATTTACCAAATGAGGAAGAGGAGGAGGAAGAGAAAACCTGTGCATGATCCAGGTATACCAGGTTTCAGGTTCATTCATTTGTTTTTAAAATGTGCAATGACCCTGCGTATAATGTAATTCTAGTTCACATCTATCTACAGCTTTCCAGTTTGCTAGTTTATTGACGTTGCCAGTATAACTGCTATCTGAAATCAAAGATTTCAAAAACCTGTGTGTGTGATTGGCCTCCTGGTCTTTGTTCCTTTGTTCTGATAAAGAAAAACAGTACACAGTTCCACATCTGCATATATATTCTTCAGCTCAGCCCTGGTGCCCTAACCAAGAAGCTCTGGAGGGAAGGTATTCTTTCATTGGACATTACAATAGTTTATAATAAACTCTTAGAAAGGGTCAGTGATGCTTTAACATTCAACAAGCATTACTCTGTTGCATCAATGCACCTTCTAATACCCATTACATTTTCCCTGAAAAGTTATTTCTGCAATGGAATATGAGATATTAAAACTTCAGTAACTGAATTCTGGAAATGTGTATGCACATCAAACAGCTACACTGGTGTTGTGAGGCTTTTAAAAAAATCCTTCTTCCAATCCTAATGGTCAGGGGCTCCTCACATTTGGCATTTAATAGGGAAAGTATGGTATAGAGGGGAACTAAGTTGTTAAACTGTCTTAAATTGAACAAGTGTGTGTGTGTGTGTGTGTGTGTGTGTGAGAGAGAGAGAGAG